>NW_016166202.1:0-1845 GCF_001687245.7 Rhagoletis zephyria | reverse complement strand
CCCCCTTTTTAAGTTTACGATCATGCCTCAATAAATTGAAGCCGTTTAAAGACAGGTTGAAATCAGGAAGGTCACTATGGAACCAAGTCTCAGAAACACAAATTACATCCACTGCAAACTCTTCAAAGACGTACCTAGCTAAGTCAAGTTTATCACGGCTTAGACTACGTGCATTAAAATGCACCACATTTAAACCATCATTTTGTTAACATAAAATATCAATAATACATTTCTTATTTTCATTAACGCAAGGGCCTGACTTATCGAGCAGACCTACAATCGCAAATCTGGGCTTGAACAGAAACAACCAAAAACAGGCAAACGAAGCATGTATACATATTTGCATAAGTGCAAGACAATAACAAAGAGAGGGCATGATAGTGAAAGGCGGGTAGTTAAGAAAATACAGTAGAAATTATAAATAAATTTAGGATAATATGCAGAGAAGTTAAGAGGAAAACAGCAGAGAAGAGGGGTATAATAAAAGAAGAAACAAGAGCAGGTACAACATAAACAAATGATAAACATAACAGCTATACTTAAACATACGTTATCAGGTGCCTGCAGCAACAATACTTTTATGCTCTCTATATTGACCCTGCAGTGAAATCCCAAACTAGTCAGGAAAAATACTGTTTTACAACTAGAATTCCCTGACAGAAACCGAACTAGTTCGAAAATGACCAGACTTGTATCAAGTACAAAACTATTTATTCATGCCCTGTTTTATTTGACTTCGACAGTTTAATACGATAAAGTACACAAAATATTATAACTTGTATTTGGGTATATTGTAAACCATTAAATTGAGTACGTATTCGATTATATCAGGCCTGTTAAATAATGATTAATATTCATAATGGCTATTAATTAAATCATGTTTTTTTGATAACCGTTTAGTTGATTAAATACCGATTAATTGTTATTCTTATAAATTTTTAAAAAGAATAAACTGAAATGTGCAAAGTTAATGAATTTAATTTATTTTAATACTATATAAAATATTTTAATTTATTTTAATTTATTTTATTACTGAAGTATTAACTGACATATTAATTTTATTTTTAACTAAAATTTTTTCCTTTCCAGATTCAATATTATTAAAAAAGATAAATATATAGTATTTATTGTTCCTGAAACCTTTTATTTTATATAAGAAATGCATTTAAATTAATGTTCGGAAGTTGGAAATATTTATGTATTTAGTTTTGCTTTTAATTAATAGTCAAAAAAATTTACACCAATTATTGGAACATCTGAGGCTGCTAAATAACAATGTGTGATATATTAAAGTGTACTTAATCAAAAGTTTTTTATAGTATATTCATGAATTCATTTTTTTTTTTGGTTCCCAAAGTAGTGGTTTTGGTCGATAATTGGACTAGTATTTTTCTGTCTATTTTCAACTAGTATGATACTGGTATATTTCTGACCAAAAATCTGATAATTGCCATCTCGTAGGACATCCCCATGTTAAAAATACCAGTTGGTTGCATGGAAAAAAGATAGTTGGCTGACTAGATGGGCATGTGGTTCATACTAGTTGTGAAGTAGTTTACAACTAGTAAATTTGACTACAGGGGAGTACCTTCACAGCTTTGCACTTAGGGCGATCGCGTACATACACATACCCACGAACTGAAAAGGCAGCTACAAGTTTTTGATCTCTTCTTAGCTGCATTGTTAAGCGCATTAGCTCGCGGTTGTTTTTTGTAAGACACTCATGTATCTGTATACAGGGTGTCCCAGAAGTAACCTGCCAAACTTTAGGGGGGAGGGAGTGAGCTCTCTGATACACAAAAAATTTTCATGTAAAAGTGTCACCGTTTTTGAAATATTTACATT
>NW_016166201.1:0-25012 GCF_001687245.7 Rhagoletis zephyria | reverse complement strand
CTCTGTGTGTGCGTGTGTGTGTGTTTGTGTGTGGTTACCGGTGACTGCTGGAGGTGTTGATACCATTCGACAGGTATTAGCCATGCATAACAACTGAATACATACATACATACGCTTGTAAACAGGCTACGGTATATAGAAGTAGTAGTAGCAGTAGTATTCGTGCGTTTCCGTACAGACATCTAAATCAAATCACAAACATTTGTTCATAATCGTTTTGTGCATTGCTATCGAATCGATTTGGTTTTCATTTATTGCTAGTAATAGGCTAGATTTTGGCATTTCCTTTGCAATCTGCTTGATTAGAGTTGCCAAAATTTTTTAAATTCAACTGGCCAACTGTAACCGATTCGAATTTTCATCTCAAGTAAAGAATCCTCTAGATCAGTGGTCGGTTTATTTACCCATCAAAATGATTCAATCAGCCACCCACTTCTCTTTTTGTGTACCAAAAATTCTCTATTGTCGTGTTCCAAAGTGTATTTGAAGGCCATAACCTCCTTCCCTCCTGTCAGGTAGCCTCTGAAAGCCCTCAGGCCCTCTCGACTAAAGCTCATAAAATTTTCCGAGATTCCCCTAAAGAATGTTATAAATTTCTTGCACTGCATTTTTCCCTTAGGAGCTCTGCTGTGTACCCTTTTCACGGACCATCAAAACCCTCATGTCCTAGTACCCAACAAAGGTTAACCCAGTTATGCATGCTTAATTGATTTAATAGAGTTTTGTAGTTGTCCGCTAGCCTAGAAGTTTTGGAAGAGTTCAGGTTGAAGGATGATTTCGGTGGCATTTTGTCTGTTAGCTTGTTGACGGGAACCAATAAGAATTCTTTTAAGTCCATCAATCGCCCGTGAAGGTCTGCACTTCTTATGCTCACTGAGTTGCTGAGTAGCAAAGCGCTCGAGCAATCCTCATTGTAAGTTAGTATGGCTAGAGATGGTAGACCCGCGGTGATTTCCCAGCACTTTCATTACGCAATTGAGTCTTTTGTTGAGAGTAACATTAGATACTATGCCTAATACGATGACCTAACAACACGCTTTCCTATAGTGCAATGCGCCTTTGCAGACTTTTGCTACATTAATCTCCACTACGTTTAATATTTCTTCCAACGATCGTCTAAACTTATCTTATAGGGCGAGAGGATTTTTGCGTCCTTGGCGGCGATGCTGCTTTAATTTACTTTTCAGTCAATGAGCAAAATCATCATGGCAACACAAAATTCAGCCGGATCTTTGTGGCAGAGTGATTGAAATGAGAAGCCTGGGCGAACATTTAAACGACGTTATATTACCCACATAGTGGAATACATGGACTTTTCAAATAAAAAAAGATTTTCGTTGATACCTCACACATAACTGGTTTTATTCCATTCTATTTCAACATCTACCCACCCACATTACATAATCCTTTAACTTACTCTCATAGCTTGCGACAGGATTCCGCCGACTGGATAATCTTGAGCATTTTATTTTAACAACTTTTAAAACTCCCAATACATATTTATTTTACTAACTAGAATTAAGAAATTTGTTTAATTTCTTGGAGTACGAAACTCTAGCAGCGTGGTATCCCTGCCTAAATCGTTTAAACTAATTTTAAGTTGCATTTGATTGTGCTGGGTCCTCGTATGTTCTCGCACACGCCTTCATCTTCATGCAGAAATTTGCCAATACTTTCTTTCAAAAGAGCCTGCAAAGTGTTTTTGTAAACGCCTAGCCAACATTACGATTTTATGTAAACAAGGTTTTCTAAACGAATGCATCTGCATTCGGGTGTTGGCTGTTCCAAATATATTTACATTTACATAGTTACAGACATATTTATGTAAGAATGTGGAAGTGAACATGTACAGAGATACAGAGTACATACACGTGTACATTAGGATGGTACAAAATATACGGACAAATCTAGTTTTTATAATTTTCTTGATGCCACCAGAATTATAGAAATTTGCAAATAAGGGGCCCTTATATTTTTATTTTCGGTCAATATATAATCGTGCGCCGGTGCTTGGGGGTTTCCATATATTTTATAAGGGGAAAAATATATCTTTTCGTAGAATTGCCATAAATCGTTAAAGTATCTTTTTTTGATCTAGTAAAAGTATTTACCTTCAGAAATCTTCCATCAATAAAATTATGTCGCTTATTCCTTCATTTAAAGGTACGTTATGTAGCTCTGTACCTTAAAATTAAAGAATAGGGGAATTTATTTTTAAAACTTATCTGATTTGTGACTATTTTAAGTAGGGGAGTAAAAGAAGTGGCCTACGCTGACGATGTAGAGATTTTAATAACCGGGTTATTCCCATCTGTGGTGAGTAACATCATGGATGGAACTTTAACAAAGCTAAGCCGATGTGCCGAGCAATGTGGCCTTAGAGTGAATCCAGAGAAAACAGAATTAATGCTCTTTACGGCCAGGAATGAGGTCCCAAGCTTTGAATTACCAAAGCTGAATTGACAAAGCCTACGATTATCTAAAAAAGCGAAGTATCTGGGAGCTATACTGCATCCTAAGCTAAGTTGGAAAATAAATATTGAAGAGAGAATAAAGAAAGCGTGAATTGCCAACTACTCCTGTAAGTGGCTTTTTGGGAAGACATGGGGTCTCAATCCAAAAGTTGTACTCTGGATGTACACAGCGGTTGTAGGTCCGATCTTATGCTAAGGGTTTCTGGTATGGTGAACAGCCTTAAAGAAGAGAGATGTATGCATCGGGACAACATTTCCTATTGACCTTCACATAACTTACACCGCATCACTATCGGCTATAAGACTCAGAGAACTGGGTATATGGAAAGAAAGAACTATCGGCATAGCAATATAAATTCCCGATTGCCACCTAAGTGGAGGCTGGCTACCAATTACATTCGACCTGAAGTAGAGTTTCACAGGCCTTTCGGGGTCATTATTCCGACGAGAGCCGACTGGGACGGTGAACTTGATATCCCTACCTGGATATATCATATGTACACCGATGGCTGCAAAATGGAACGCTGAGTTGGAGCAGGCATTTACTCTGAGTCCCTGTTGAGTGCTTGTTGCGACTCTGACTGGGCATTGGCCGGTTGGTAGCCACGCGAGAAGGCTGGGAATAGCCTACAACGACTTCTGTAGAAGCTGCAGAGATGAGAACGAGCAGAAAACAGTAGATCACCTATTTCGCAAATGTTCAGCTCTAATGAGGAGCATAAATACCATGCCAAGAGCATATGAGTTCACATCGTTACGAGAGCTATCTGATATACATAAGTCTCCACAACATACATAACTTCATTACCAACGCCGGTTGGCTCTAACATATTCATTCGAGGTATATGGCATCAAAATGGTACTTAGCTGCTATTTGGGCGTAATAGTTTTTCCGACACCCTTCTAACCTAACCTAACCTCGGGAAGCACACAAAAAATATTTTGGGTTAGGCCACTTCTGCTCTCTTGGCCTCAATTTTAAATAAGAGTTGAAGTCATCGGTTGAGAGAAATTAGTTAGTAAAATTTTAAAGTTAAATTTGCATCACATTTTTTTTTCTTCAAAATTTCTGAAAGGCAATATTTTCATTTGATAAAAAAATTCTATGAAAAAATTTATGGAACTTCTAAACTTCGGCCGCACGGTTAAATGTTAACCGATTTCCGATATTTTTCAGTTGGAAAAATAAATTGAACCACCCTAATGTACATATTTCTGAATGAGTTTACATTTAGCAATTTGTTTCTATAACAGCTGCTAGCTGTAAAGTTGCAAATTCATTGCTGCTATTAGACATATTCGGTGCTAATATCCATGTTTTAACACTTTCAGTGGGGTGTACCCAGAAAATATTGTACCATTTTGTTTGGTTACGATGCATGCACCACTAGGTATTTATTGAGAGCTCAAATATGCATAGATCCATTTATGAAATATTTGATGTAAATAAAACATTGTTAATGTTTACTTTATTGCGAAAATACGAATAAAAATGCGTTTAAAAGACTGAGTTCCATTGGTTTTTTGAATAAGTAAAACCGTAAGCTTACTTACAACATGTAAAGATAATTTTTAGCTGCATTGCAATTTGCGCTCAAAAAATGTATTAATTGGCTAAAGATTAGCTGATATAATTTTTGGGAAAAATTAGTTGCTGGATTGCTTAGAGTGTGACTAGAGGTTTAGTTGAATAATTGTAGTTGAATTTATCTTGAAAGCTTTAATTCAGAGATTTGCCTTGCTGAATTTAAGGTCATAAAACTATTTATAAAATTTATTTCGCATCAGGTTCGATCGTGCCTGGAATACTAGGTCTAGATGTATAATCCCAGCAATGCTTCAGGGAGGGAAGACGAATACGGCACCATTACTAGAAATTAGTTTTACAGCCATTCTCAATAAAAGTTACACTTGAAAAAGCTGGAGAAAGGTAAAAGTACAGTGGAATCCCGATAATTTTGAATCACAAGAGATCAGCAATATTTTACGAAATAATGAGGTTCTTGAATTAGCGAGATTTGGATTTTACCTGTACTGGAAAAAATATATAAAAGAGGTTCCAAAAAAAAAGAGATTCATTCGGCGAGGTTCTGGAAATCACTTTTAACCCCTGCCCATTTGAATTCAAAGCGAACATGACTCAAATTCACTCGGAACTGAATTGCAGAACCTGCCGGATTGACGGTAAACGTAAACGTCTTACGATTATGATTTAATTTTTCGAAAAAACCGCAGAGTTTGGCTTTGCATTACGAAATACAAGAAGTTGTCACAAACGATTTGCGAGGTTGAAAATATCTTGCATTGAAAAAATGCGAATTAACGACGGGCCAAAACAATTAACAAGGTACCAACGAATAGTTACGAATTTTAAAGATTTTTGAATGAACGGCGCGGACACGAGATTCCACTCAAGCTAGAAAAGAAAAACACTCGAACAAGAAACTAATTAAGACCGCCAAGCCTGAATTCCATTGTATATAAATGAATAGAAAAGCTCCTAGGCATTTATTGTTTATATGGGAAGCAACACTTTTAATAGGAATACATGCAAACATAAAATAAAGGTCCACTGAATCCGTTTCACATAAAATGGCGGTTCTAATATAAAAATTCGAGCGCAAAGTATCTGCCAACAAAACATACGTAGCCTACTACACTTTCAAGAGAATATTCAGCAGAAACTAATCATCATCTTAAGGAAGCAATTACAACTCGGGGTGAGCTTTAATTTCGTCCACAATTCTTGCCAAGCACCACGGCTCTTGGTAACGGTCCTCCCACTGTTGACACATATTTTCTTTTTTCAGTTTCGTTGCATCTTTTTCAAAACATGTCGCTCCTGGAGGTCTCCGTGCTTCAGTCATCAGGGTGTTTTGTGTCAGCATCGATTTTTGAGGATGGTCATCCTCCAGCAAGCGCAGAAGTAACGCGTGCATTAAGATCCCCCCTCAGACGCACTAAACGCTGCCCTAAACCTGATCCCTATCGACCTTCACTATGAAATCGGCGATCAGACTAGGCGAGTCAGGACTCCTCGGCCATGTCTTGATTACTAAAATCTTTCCAACTCATTTGCGAAAAAATTTTTAAACAGCACAACTCTGTGACTCACCAAATGTACAAATCTATAAAAGTGCGATAACCGTGTGCTTCAGCCTTTAGGTAAAACAGTTGCATAGAAAAACTAAGCAAAAATATGTTGTGTCAACCAAGCGGCGCTATTAGCATCTCCGATTACCATGTCTAAGCTAAGAACAAATAGTTAGAGGCTCCCATTTTTAGGTATATAAATATATATTTGAATCCAAGAAATGCTCATTTGCCTAGTGTAAACCTGTTTTACTAAATGAAAATCCACCACATTAACTACACGTAAAAATGTTTATAAGTTTTTTTGTAGCCTGTTCTTTTTCTTCTTTATTGGCTCTAGACTGGTTTGCAGTGCTTAATAAAGCTAAATGTTTATTGGCTTCCTATTTCAGCCGCCACCACACATCATTTTAACCACGAATCGACCTTCTGAAGTACTAATTCGAACAAATCATCAATTGACTGAAATTAATCAGTTATAATGTACCTGCTGAATAAGTGCTTACAATTTGCTGAATTGTGATTATGGCAATACTTTTGCACTTGTATGGTTATACAAAGGATAAGTACTTGAAATAATATTTTTTAAGCTCCCATCAAAAGGCTCGATTTGTATGAGATTCGCGCTGAATGTGCGGCAAGCGAAAGGTGAATCTTTAAATAAATGAATGAATGAATGAAGTTTTAGTGTCGTGGATGACTGAATGTCTTTTTGTTGCGCTTTTATGAGAGAGTGTGTAAGTGCCACATTCATTGTATAACGTTTTGTGCAAAATGTGGTAGAGTGGATAAATGGATAAATGCTTAGTTGAGTGAGTGAATGATTCGAAGGTTGGCAGCTTGGTTGGCCTAGGCTGTTTGGGAGTTTATCTAACTACTCGCGCTGGTAGTAGAGGTTAAAGTAAATGGCAAAGAAAACAGCTTATAAATTCTTCAAATTGGCCTTTTGTGCGAAATACATAAGTTTTGCAACTTTCGAGATTACTTGCCGCTGACTGCAGATGTTGTTGCGGTTGAACTCTCTTTGGGAGCGCAACGTCTCTCTATGTTTTTTTGTTTGTGTGGTTATTGTGCAACAATGCCCAACATTTAAAAAAGCTAAATTTTTCCCGATTATGAACCAAAGCAGCGAGCGAAAAAGTACTGATGCAACAACAATATTGACCCATCAAAACAGAAATTACTTGGATTAAGCTAAAGAAGATTTAAGCAACTGAGCCAGCCAAATCGCTTTATTCATACGCACATGCATTTATATGTATGTATGTAATATAAATGAGAATATTTTCATTCGACTTGTATGCGAAATCGATGAAAAGCAATTTGTAGCGAATCGTTCGTATACATATGTACTGGTGCACATTGAACATACGCCACATGCAGTGAAATAAAATGAAAATGACAGCTTACGCAACATTCTAAAGGGTACTGCGTATAGTGAAAGGCTTTGCGGGTAGTGGAGCATGCGAAGACAGAATTCAGCTAGATTTTATGGTGTTGCGAAGCTCAAAAGATTTGCTGTCATTTGTTTAGTGTAAGTAAGCGTAGTTTGGCAAATCCTGGTCGTTTGCTGTGAATTCAGCTGAGCCGAATAGTGCTATTTTGAGCTGAATGTTATTGAATAGTGCTGAATTGGATACTCTATTAGCAGTGGTTTAAGGAACAATTCCATATGACTGGATATGCGAAAGCATTGGAGTGTGAATGAGGTGACTGTATTTAGGTTGCTTATTTGATTTAAGCGTGCATAGTTTGGAGAAAGCAGGGCATTTTAAGGGAATTCAGCTGAGCTGAATTGTACTGTATTGACCCTGTATATTATTGAAAAGTGTACTCTATGAGCAGTAGTTGAAGGAAAAATTGTAGCTATGTCTTTACCATTAAAAATCTAAAATTGGAACTTTTTACTTTTATAAGTCTGCAATCTGCAAGCAACTTTTATGAAGAACATAGTAATGAAAGTAGTATTCAGCGCAACTCAACATTCACCATAATTGAAGATTTACTGCTTGGAAACACATTCGACAGTATTCAGCTAGATTTCAAAGTGGAAGGCAACGTTTTTACTTTTTAAATCAGCTTATTTGCTACGTAAACGTTCAATATCAATTATTGTATATAGTTCAGAAAAATCATGCTGAATTAATTTCTAACTAAGCTGAATTATCTTTTAGCTGCGCTGAATTAAATCAGCCTACTTGCTACGCAAACCTTGTATATGATTTTTTACATTCAGCTCATAAAAGTGGTGCTGAATTTGGTAAAACCGCTTTATTTTTATCAAAAACTAATAAAAGTAAAAGCGTATCATCTATATTTGTGTATTCAGCGCAAGAAAGGACGCCTATAAAATTAAAAGCGGCTTCCCCAGTCTTCATAATAAAATTTCTTTGCGCTGAATTAGTTTCTAACTCCGATGAATTAACTTTTATTTGCGCCAAACTAAACTAGCTTCAAACTACGCGCAAACACTGCAGCTTTCTATCTTAATTTTTTATATGCAGCCCAGAAAAGTGTTGCTGAATTTTCTGAAGCTTTCCATTTCTTCGCGCGAATTGCGGTTGGCTAACATAAAAATCCAAATTTTATCTAATTTGCCAATTTTCTTCACCACATGCAACACTTACTTAATAAAGTTATTCAGTTAAACCACGCAATGCTGCGTGCGTGTCTACTAATAATAAAGAGATCAACCAAATTGAAAATGTCAA
This sequence comes from Rhagoletis zephyria, assembly GCF_001687245.7. NCBI lineage: Eukaryota > Metazoa > Arthropoda > Insecta > Diptera > Tephritidae > Rhagoletis > Rhagoletis zephyria. Next base: position 16,734 of record NW_016166201.1, on the reverse strand, counting down.
AAAATTATAAAAGTGATGACATAATCAATGGAGATGCTCTTCTCTGACATCCTGCTTTTTGAAGTTTCACTTCAGTCGAAATGCCTCTAAAGAAAAGAAAGTTTGCTCATACTTAAGTCCGTAGACGTACAAGCACATATTTTCTTAGCTCTAAGTGGCCTGAATGACAGCAACTTCCTGGGCAAATATAATCTTTTCTACATTTTTTTTTTTTATTTTTTTGAAGGCGGGCTTTTCTTTCCTTTGATTTTCTTTCTTCTCACATTGGCTTCGCCTTCAATGAATGAATGTTCACCAATTGTTTGCTCAATTTCTTTCACATTGCTCCTTGCCTGTCATCGTCTACACACACACACACACACACACACACACACGTGCTTGCAGACCGTTGGATTTCGTTGGTATTTTTCGTGAAAGGCGTTCTCGTGCCCGTTGACCAAATTGAAAATCAGGCGCCTGGCTCTCAGATTTCACACCCAACTTGGGGGGTAACTTGGCTGAAATGCCTGCCTGCTTTCAGCGCTTTTCCGCTTCTTTACTCATCCGAGTGGCTGCTGACTTGTCACTTTATTTATGCTACGGCCTTTTCTTGGGTCTTGCCCCGGTGCATAAGCGCTATGCATGCCACATACTCGTGCGAATACTTGCTCGTTTGTTATCTTGTTAACGTTCTTTCATTTTGCCGGACATACCAATTGTGTTCGGCGTTGTGCTTTGTAAGGAGTGATACGAGTTTGCAACTTTTTATGCGTATGAGTTTGGGTGCGCATGTTTGTGTACTCGTTTGCAACAAGTTTCCTTTGAGTGTTTTGAAAATTGAAACACATCAACAATAGCAACAACAAAAACCACTACTCTAACAACTACTACATATCCGTTTGTTACGCAATTTGATAAAGATATCGTTTGGCATGCAGCCTCTCACATTACCACACACTTGAATATATGCACACACATTTGCTGCTTTCAACTTGTGGACAGTCCACACTGTTGGCGAGTTCGTGGTGTCACAAGCCCACCACACACACACAACCAGTACTGAATGAATGGCCTGCTCCTCCTCGTTGGTGAGAAATTTTGACTTGTGCCGGAAATAATATTGTCGTAGTGTGATCGTCCGTTCCTACTTAGTGAATATCGTGCGTGTCAGTATGTCTCTAATAAATATATTTTTGTATGTTGGTAAGTCAGTTCGTGTGCGTCCAGGCACGCGTGTCCTTTTTATTCGACGCTTGTACAAATTTTACTGCAACAATTTATTTGATAGCGAATTGCTTGATATGATATTATGTAAAAGGATGATGGCAAAGACGCTGCTGAATATTTCTAAAAAGTGAAAATTTGGAAGGAGTAACTTTGGCGATTTAGAAAGGTATTACAAAATGGACGCAATATGTTCCTTTGAAGCCATAGAAATGTTAAGGGTCATAGTTATAAAATTTTTTGTAGCATTTGCAGCTATTTAGAAGATTTTTTGTATTGCTAAAATAAAGAGAGTACAGTGTGTTCGACCAAACAAAAGATAATACCTCGTTGAGAAAAAAAAATCATTTCTATACGCAAGCGGCCAACCTTACTAATATTATAAATCCGAAAGCGATCATCATGACACTTTGTACATTAGTGACATTTAGCCCAACTTAAAATATAGGATATATTTAATCTCGATTGAACAAAGGGGCGTGGCACATCCCATACAAACGGGATTTTTCATACTGCATACGCAGAAATTAGTATTTGTGTTAAAGCACTGCGACTGGGTATGGAGATACATATATAAAATCAATTCCACACTCGTGGAGGAGGTCTGCAACCTTTTAAAAAATCAAATTAAACTTAAATTAAGGGAATTGATTACTTGAAAATTATATTAAAAAATGGATGCCAACAGACCTAAAACAAGTTATGGTTTGAAAATATTTTGAAAAGGATTGCAACCTGTTTGAGAAGTTAAATTTAAATTAGCTATTCGCAAGCTATTTGAAGAATTAAATTCAATTAATTGAAATGAGTTACTACAATATGGGTGTCAATAGAAATGTGTTTGAAAACGGTTTTGGTTCTAACCTACTTGAAGGACGGTTGCTACATGTTTAAAAAATTAAATTCTACTTGAATTAAGGGAAATAAATAATTGAAATTAATAGGGTTCTAGTTGAAAAATATTTTGGAGAAGATTTGAAGATGAATCTGTCGATAGGTTTGGAATTTTGTCTTTGAAACTCCATACTTTTCTTTGAAATCGCTTCATTAGTTCTCGTGCAAAAAGCGTTTTCGTGAAGCTCTAAAAATTACAACTACAACATAAGACGTATTCTACGTCAAAAGGAGTAGCGCGTTCATTGGCTGTTACAGAACGCAGGTCTCAATATATCGCTGCAAAAATCCTCATACCTTATATGTAGTTACAAAGGTGGGCTAGAAGCAATCAAGAAAGTCTTACTCTTCAAGGCAGGAAGGACAAAGGGGGTTGTCATGTAAGCCGATCACAGTAAGAATGTTATGCCACGATAAGTGACCATCTGCTCAATGAATGCAAATAAATAACTAGACCTTATGAAATTGAGAGCACCATCATTTTTGATCTGCAGCATGGCGCTGCTTTATACCTAGCCTATTGAAATGATGTTATACTTGCGGTGCTAGTGTCTTTTCAAATAAATACTTAAGTAAAAATTTATACAAATGAGATAACCATACAAACTCTCGTGATAGCTTGTATATCCAAAGGATATTTGAAGCACCTATGATTAGCAAAACGTATATAGAAAAAATGTGGTCTACTATTTTGAAATTATATTTTTTTGTTCCGAATCCGATAGATTCACATTGGACCCGCATTTTGAGTTAAAAAAATCTCCACCTCGAAAACCTCTTTATATAAAAGTTTTTGGTGAAAGGAAAAAATTATAAAATTTGGTAGCCATATTGGTTCCATCATTTTTAGTTTAAAAAATCTGACATCATAGACATCATATTCGAAATAAGCGGCCACAAAAACGCCCAAACACCAAATTTCAAATAAATTTGGTTACTTCTGGACTTTTAGCTAGCAAATAGTAGTCGCACTGCTGAGCAACTGATTGTGGACCGAAGAATAACAGAAAATTGTAAAGGCTTTGAAGGTCTATTTATTTAAATATTTTCCCCATTAAAGTTTGAATATTTTTCATTTTTTCACCAAAAAACAAGAAATCAGGGATGACTAATTTATTTCTATATTATATAATAACCATGTTCATATGTATCCTTTGTATATAAGTATTTGTGTATACCACTCACCTCACCAACATCTGATCAGCTTCTACAAATGGTGTCTGAAAGTAAAAGAAAAGTAATAAAATCAGTGCATTTCCTCAAAAAAAACTATACGACTAGGTATGCATACAAAAATATGATAACTAATGAGTTTATATGCATAATTATTATTCGGGCCGGATTTCTATGCATTTATATATTTTTTTGGTAAGCCATAGGAGCTTAAAGATTAACAAATGTTGCGAATCAAGAATTTTCTGTTAAGATTACATCGATTTGTTAGTGCATATTCTTACATATTTTGCCTTAGCAGTTTGTTGTCTGGAATTATTCCTGAGTTAGAATTTTTTGTTTTTTGAAAATTGGCTGGTACCAAATAATTGGTACCGCCTAACCTAGGGAACTGTGTAACTTAGTCTTAGGTGGATGTGCTACTTCCAGACCCGAGTTTTTGACCCCATTATTACGAAAAATATTGTAAATTTTATTAAACGCTTAAATTTATTGCGTAAACCAAAAAGTAGTAAAACTCATTTTCAGCAAGAGTTATAAACGATCGGTTTAAACGGCACGGATTTAAATTACCGCTGTTGCAGTGCACATACACATGTGTAGGTATACATACATATGTACGGAGCATACAGTAAAAAAAAGAATTTGCTTTACTCGATATTTCATGGTCAAATGAATATAAATACGATTTTCAGTTTAATATGTACACATACAGGCATGTTAATAGAAACTTATGCGCATATATGAATTTTGCTTGAGACGTAATCGAATGTATAAAAGCAAATAAATTTGTTCACCTACTATCTCAAACATATGTAGGTAAAGTGTACGCATATGTATGTATGTATCCGACATACGTATACTAATACTATTGTAGATACATATATGTAAGTAAGTAATATTCATAACGGAAATTTGTACTCAATCACAACCTCGCGCCATCATAGATGTGCATTATATATAAAGTACAAACGCATGAACTTGTTTGCACATTAAGGTGGTCCAAAAATGCATGTGAAAAATTAAAGACGGAATTTTTTAATGCTCTCACTTAAATGTTTATTATACCATTTTTTAAGCTCTAGCGATTTTTTAGGGTCCCCCCCCCCAATTGCATTTTTTCACGTTTTTAAGGGTTCTATAAAAAATAGTTATTAATAGAAAATGGTTAAATAAACAATTCAGTATTGTTAGTGGAAGTCTTCTACAGAAAAAATATTGATTTTCATTACTTTTATACCGTTTCCACGAAAACTTGTTTTTTCTCATGGAAAACTTTAAGCACTTTGAGCGACCGCTAAATAATTTTTAGTACAATCCTAGTGGTGAGAGCATTAAATTTCCGATTTAACTTTTTTTGTACCGCCCTAATGCACATACATTTGTATGTATGAAAGCCGGAATATTTATGTCTGCCGTGAATTTTTTCGCACGAATGTCCGTCTGCACTGAGTGCTATGTACATATGTACGTCTAAGTCTTTTAGCAACACATCTCTTGCTTTTTTTGCGTAGTTCTGATTTCTTTCTTTTTCAGCAGTTGTTGTTACTCCATTTGGTATTCTTGTTGTTGTTGACGACGACACAGTCACTGCTGCTGCAGCATATCTTCTATTCAACAAATTCAATTTATATTCATATTCAGGCACATCATTCGAGTCTATTATTTGTAGATTTACATAATTCTGCCAGCTTCAACTTCGGGTGGTGCGGGTGGCGAAAGTGCGTGATCCTAATACGAGTGAGTGTTGCTTTTATATATATCGTATCTGTTGTTGTATCTGGAGTAGAAAACATTTGTATGTATGTATGTATATTTACATCTGAGCTGCCTTCTATTCCTTCGATTTTTTTTATATTTTCTTTTGTATATTCTTGCTAAACGAATATATTTGCACATATATGTGCACATGTGTACAACTTCTACTACAGTGGTGGCGATTTCGAAGCACTACTTGTTTCTTATACAAATGATAAATTAGTTTTGAGATGATCAACAATTTATGTTCAGTTACTCGTTGATCTGAATTGTATGCCAAATTTTTAAAACTTCTTAAATTTAAATCAAATTATTTAACTAGAAAATGGCGACTTTTTCAACAACCAAATATTTTTTTCAATGCTAAAAGGAAATTAAGATTAGTTTTAATATAACCATTAAATCAAAGAGACTTCTGTGTTGGCGTATTTTAAGCCGTTGTACACGTTTCGGTTCCCGCTTGACCGGCAGGCGGTTTGCAGAATTAGATATATTTTCTAATGTAAATTTCGTCAATAAAGTTTCTGCAATTTAATGTCTAGCGGATAGCAGGCATTCAGTTTTTTGTATTAAAACTAAAGAAAAGGGTTAGCTTAGATGGGCGTCGATGGAAGATTCAATGCCTCTACTGGTGGGCAAAAATGCTCAATTTAAATGCCCTCTGTTTCTAAATGGACATAGTGCAGTGAATTAAAATACAGCAGGTTCGCTGGCTTGGCCATGCCATTCGAATGGACATCGACGCTCCAGCTCTGAAAGTATTCAACTCGGAACTCGCTGGTAGTAAAGACCAAGCGTGGCATTTCTAATTGGCGTCAGCAGGCACACAAGAGAAACGACTGGTCAGCTTTGTTGAACTCGGCCAAGATCACTTTTTGCGATGACAGCCCAAAAAAAAAATACCGGATTTCTGTTTATATAAATAAACTGTAAACTCGTTCACTTTCCAGCGTCCTTTTCTGAGTTTGTAGGCAATAGAAAGAATAGTCAAAGAAATAACCAGCTGAACCACTTGCTGTCATAAATGAAAATCAGGAAGCCATAGAGTTCCACATATCTCTGCCAGATTGTTGAAAAAGCGACTGTAGTCCCGGTTATCGGCGCAGAAAGCTTTCAATTGACTTATTATAATTCTCATCGTAATAAGCTTCTGTAGAAAGACCTCATTGGTATTCGCCAATATAATAATACCATTGTAATAGCACTGAGCTTTGTGTTGGCACCGGAAGGAACTCTTACTGCAGGTTTGTCGAGTTTCAGAAGGCTTTCCGAAGACGAAAACCCAGCAGGTCATAGGCGCTGGTGCCAACTCTTTAATGCCTCTTTAAACCAACTGTGCAGACGGATATACCATCATCTCCCTCTTTTAGCCCTTCGATAAACTCTTGTCTGGTCGTGAACCCTATAGGAATCCCTGTATCGAAATCTTAAACTAGCGTAATGTACTTAGTGTCGGCATTTCATGCATTCTGTAATTTTACCTAGTGACGTAGCGTGTCTGAAACTGGCTGGTTTTCCTAAGTCTTAGTGGGGTTTTTTACAGCCACACTACGAACAAAAATATGTAGCGCATATCGTGTTAAGCTATTCGATTTTGCTCATGTTTCTACGCCATGGAAAACTACGGAAACAATAAAGGAGTGATTTTCATATTATTTTCTATCGGATCTCTGGCGGTGTGTATGCCGGACTCTTATTCAAGTTAGTTCTTTCGACTTCAAATCGCTTTATCTAAAGGTACCCCGAAAGGTTTTCTCTAAATCTGAAGAGCTGGTAATGTTCCGAAGTGTCTCTTAACACAGCAATATGGGTTTTGCAAGGATATAAAAAGTAGAAGCTGTGTCAAATTAGGAACTGATTTTAGTATACTAATTTGGGTACGATAGATAAATATGTCTAGGCCCTCTTTTGACGACTTTAGTTGCTCTCATCCCACCTTCTGCTATTGTCTCCTGTGCTACGCTTGCTTCCGTTTAGCCTTTCGTAATTGTCACGTGAACCAAATATGAAGTGCAGAAAATAACATAAAGACTGGAAAAAATTTCAAAAATAAGTCTACATACGTAAATGAATGTGCATGCATACAAACATACTTTGGTGTTCCAGCACAATCTAATAACTGTTGGTACTATATTTATAAATCTGTACCATTGTGTCTCAGTAGCTGTAACATTAGTGCTTTTTTGTTGTTGTTGTAGTTGTAACATTTGCACTCCTTTGTTGTTATTCTTGCTGATCCTTTCACACTGACTATACGCTCATCAGCCAACGGTAGGGATTCACCTGCTAACACAACAGTATTTTCGCTGGCACTCAGCTACCACCAACCCGCGCTTTCATCAAAGCTAAATGCAAATGATAGAGGCAGCCAACCAATTTGAGGCACTCCATCGTGCCACAGTTTAACACGTTGCACTTTAACACTCTACTTGCAGGCAAATCAAATGATGAAATCACAGCGGAAGTGTAACCAAAGGTGAAATCCTATAAGCGCCAGCATCAGTACTCGCAGCACGCTCATGTGAGACACATGTGGAATATATGTACATATGTATGTACGATTGTTTGTATTTGCATGCATTCACTCTCATATTTGCATATACATATATTTACATGCATGCAGCAACAACAATCCTCGCGCTGTTATGAAGCTGTGAAATTGCAAAAATAAAATCATGAATTCTTTTATAATATTTTTATGAGCGTAAATGGAAGTGCAAATGCTGACAAGATAAAGAGACGATACAAAAAATCGGCTTCAACTGTTCATATGTATGTATATATGTACATATGTATGTAGATGCTTACTTTACTAATGTACGCTAGACTGGGTTCCATAATAAAAAAATAAGTTTGCAAAAAAAAAAGATTAAATAAAGAAAAAAAAATAAAATATGTTTTTAAAAACTAAATGAAATTAAGAAACTTTGTACCACGATTGTTTATTAGGAAAAATTGAAAAAGCAACAAAGCGGTAGAAGTATAGCACTATTTCGGAGATCACCACATCTCCTCATCAGACTTCTTTTTTCTAGACTTCAGCAGGGATCGAACCTGCGAATTCGATGTTCAAAGTCAGAAGCGTTAACCACTGAGCTATGTACATCCCGTAAACTCTTGTTGCTAATTCATTTTCCCTTATTCAACCAACTACTATCATTTTTTCTTATTCAACCAACTACTACTACTACTTGATAGTAGTTGGTTGAATAAGGAAAAATGAATTAGCAACAAGAGTTTACGGGATGTACATAGCTCAGTGGTTAACGCTTCTGACTTTGAACATCGAATTCGCAGGTTCGATCCCTGCTGAAGTCTAGAAAAAAGAAGTCTGATGAGGAGATGTGGTGATCTCCGAAATAGTGCTATAACTTCTACCGCTTAGACTTTGTTGCTTTTTCAATTTTTCCTAATAAACAATCGTGGTACAAAGCTCAATAAAAATATTAAAAATAAAAAAAAATGTTAACAAGCCACAGTAACATTGACGAAATTAAAAAACATTTTCTATTTCTAAGCAATTAAACTTGAAAGAAGAAAAAATTACATACAAACAAATAAATTTGCAAAGTAAAAGAAAATTATTAAATTAAGAAAAAAATAAATAGTATCTATTTCTAAAAACTAAATGAAATTAAAGAAATTTTCCTACTTCTAAACAGTTAAAATTGAAAGAAGAAAAATTAAATTGAAAAAAAAAAGATTTACAAAAAAATAAGTTTGCAAAAAAAGAAAATCTATTAAATAGAGAAAAAATAAATAAAGTAGGATTTTAAAAACTAAATGAAATATAATTTTTTTTTAACAATTAAAGCTGAAAGATAGTTAAATTGAAAAAAAAAGATTTAAATAAAAAAAATAAAAAATTAGCTCTTTGTAATCAAATTAAAAAAATATATTTTTCTTTTTAAAATAATAAAATCTAAAGAAAGTTAAACTAAAAAAATTTATTAAATACAAGAAACAAATAAAATAAGTAAAAAAAAATTAAATGAAATTAAAAAAAATATTTTGCTTTTTAAAACAGAACTAACAGCAAATTTTAAAAAAATATGTCAATTAAAAATAACAAAGAAATACATTAAATAAGTTTCTAAAAATTAAATTATATACTTGTTTTTTTTTTTAATATAAAATCTAAAAATTAAAAGAGAATTGAAATTAAAAAAAAAAATACAAAAAAATCCGCTGCTCGAACTTCGAACTTGGGAACTCTCGAGTGGCGCACCAGAGCTTTGCTCACCCGCCCATTATGACAGCTGAAGCAGCGCGAGCAAAATGAAATATGTATATTCACTTGAAACATGCGCAAGTGCTTTCGATCGAAACAGCTTTTCACCAAGTAAGTTGGCAAGGAAGCTTTTTTGTGAGACGTTCTTGGCAGAATAAACAAAATCGTTCAAAGTACTCTCTTTCAATTATCTTACAAAAGCCTTGCAACTATCCAGAATTGCCCTGTAAATGTTGATATTGATAGTAGATATTGTTGTCACTCATACGCAATGGCATCTCGCTATTCCTAGCAAATAAAAAACAACAAAATCCATCGCTTAGTAAACTGTTTTATTTTGTTAAGAGTAAATTCGTATTTGGTGGGGTATAAACAGTAACTGAATTAGAATTCATTATACTTAGGAGGCACTCTAGGTCGAGATGATCTTCAAAGGATATTTAGTACTCAAAACTATCTTTTCAGCGATATTTCACACTTAAGCGAGTAAAAAAAAAAAATTAATTATGGTTAGGAAGAAATCCCGATTTTTGAATAATTTTAGGGCTAACGTAGGACGAACGTTTTTATGGCTCCAAACTCCACTCAAAGTTAGCTTTCAAACTAGCGGTGGTAATGATAAACACTCGCGATCCAGTCTAATGCAGTTACAAGTATATATATCTACGAACGCATCCAGCTGTTTAATACATCTCGCATTAAAGGCTTATTGTTGTTGCCGAGTGCTTGTGGTGGTACATAGCGGTTATGCCAATGCTAGTGGGTGGCTAACCCATTCGCTGTTAGGTGGCTCTTGTGACCTGACATTTATTTGAATGTTTTATAAGTTCGTGTGAGGTTAAGTGTATAAAGGCATTAAAAGTATATTTGTATGTATGCACATACGAGTTACGTGAAGTGCAATAAAAAAATGTCAGAAATTATAATGGCAGTCAGACAACCAGCTATTGTTGAGCATCTATGACAATGCCAACGAGAAAAAAAAATGTAATAGGAGAAAAAAGAGAAAATTTGAAGTGTTGGCGCTCAGTGAGCATTGCTAGTCGCATAATGCAATTTTCGCTTTGATGGCGCTGATGATTCTAAAATTATATGCACTGTGGGAGTTTAAGAGGATATTACATATGCAAAACATGTATGTATTTATTTATAAGTATTTATCTATGCGCATGGAATGGTTGTAGTTTAAGTGAATGGCATGCAATTTTAGTACTCTCTTATTCATAGGACGAAGCATTAAAAATCTTAATTCCATCAAAGTGGAACTTATATCGGACTTGTTCTACGCTTTTAACCCCGCCACTACTACCTGTAATCTTCGAACCAGGTATGTGCTACCCCTTTCTATCTCAGAATAGATGCAGCTTTCTCCTCATTAAATTTGGCCACCGCACAGTGCGGCCGAACTCCAAAAGTACGGCCAAAATTCGAGAAAATTAAGTTTCTAGATAGGCCATTTTTGACATTGAGATGACTAAAGGGATCACCTAAGAAGCAAAAACTGTTCACTGTAACGACCTGTACCCAAAGTCATCTCTTTATATTCATTTGTAGTGTGACTTTCTGCCAAGTACAGTATTTTTGTAATAAAAAGCGAAATGCTATTAACGTATAAAAGTAGTTAGAGAATAGGAACCCAAAAAAATCCAAATGGATTCCACATCTGAAGGTTAGTAAAATACATTAAAAAGTTTGTGAAAACAAATACTGTAACAGAAATTTTTAAGAACTAAACCTTTATTTCCTTTATTTTTAAACGAAATTTGAGTTGTTAAATGCAACAGTAAACACACGTTGTTGGATGCTATGCTGTGCTATGTTCCTATGACCAGGAACTCAAGTGAGGTGAAGTCCGTTCTGCTTGGCCATCTCATGTAGAGATAGGCGGCAATCTAGTGCAATCTTTGAATAAAATGTGAATGATTTCAGCTTGGCTATCACTTAAAATGAAGACGTCCCTTCCCATAATTTTGGTTCCAAGATTTTCAGTAGCTTCTGAGCCAAGCTGAAGTTTCTGATAGCTGAAACTTCAGCCAGGAATACGCTGTAGTAGTCTGGTAAGCTAAAAGAGATTTTTAGAGGAGGCTTTCGTAAGAAAACGTCGTCGAGTTTCCAGCCACCTGTATATATTTCAATAAATACTATCGATATCGAAGCGCAGCGGTCTGTGCTTTTCGGAATGAAGCCAAATTTGATTAATATGCAAGAGAGGGATGCCTCTCTTAAGCGAAGAGCAGCGAGCGCTGCTATTTAGTTTCTTAAAAAATCCAGTAGAAAAAAGATCTAAAATAGCCCTCAGAGCATCATTTGATGTGGCTCTGAGCGCTCCGCTTATGCTTGACCTCTTTATTTAATGCAGGCACCAACACTTTCGATTCATACAGGAGGATTGGTCTAACGACTGCTATAAATACCAATCGACAAATCCGGGGACTGAGGCCCCATCTCTTGTAAATATCCCTTTTACAGGTATAGTGGGCTACAGAAGCCTTCTCATAACGCTGAACTATATTCACCTTTGGGTTCAGCTTCTTATCTAAAATAACGCCTAGAAATATGGCTGTTGTAGGAGCCCGGTTACGCCGTTTAGCTCCTGTGGACTAAGCGAAGGCATTTTGTACCTTCTCGTGAAGAGGACGAACTCCACCTTGCTTGAGCTGAAGCTTAGGCCACATTGGTTGGACTACTTGAATACATCACGAAGCGTTCCCTGCATCAGCTCGCAAAATATTTGCGGAAACTTTCCTCTGAATGCAAACGCATTTCATTGGCGTTTGCAACGGCTTTTTCACCTCCAATCCATTCCACACAATAGCGTCTGTACGGTCAGGCTCCGCAGAAGTGGAGAAAACCATCTCCCTGGGGCGTGACCCTTGTCACTAGCCTTGACATTTCGTAGTGTGTTATCCAGAGCCACCGCGACGTCAGTAATAGCCTCCGAAAGTACGTTGTTGAAAGCGCTTTCAAAATCCAAGAAGGTTTGTTACAAGACAGAAGTTCCTAACGCTGAGGGATTTCTCGATATAAGCACCCAAACCATGAAGTGCGGTCTCCGTAGATTTACCTTTACGGTACTCATTTTGGTACAATAGATGACTGTCAATTGTGTTAGAAAGGAAGCTGCTAACAATAATTTCAAGTGTCTTAAGCACAAAGGCCCAGTGCAGTTTTTTATGGTTTAAAGCATTGTATGGCTCACTTAACCCTTTCTTTCGAGATGAGTAAAAAAGGTTGGTGACTTACTAGCTTTACTATCGGCTAAGTCTTTTCCATATACATATTTGTTATCTTTACAAAAAGTATGCGCAAAAAGCGCTCGAGAGGTGATGGAACTCATACAAAATACGTGGATCGTTCCTAAGCATTTCAAACAAAGTGACTCTACTACAAAATCGCTAAATTGCATCCGCATGAGTTTATTACAGACGTGGCAAAATCACGATGAAACTGTATGTAAAAAAAATAATACCTACAGTATCGGTCATATCTATAGCACGCCATTTCAAAGTGATATTGTGAACCACTTATGTTTATTTATTAATTTTTAAGAATTTTCAATTAAAATATAGTTCATTCTCAGACAAACCCGATACAAACACAAGCTTAATAATTTGTAGAAAACTACAAAAAAGTGCAACAAATTTTCACATAAATTTCAAACTTTTTTCTCGGAAGTGTTAGAATTTTTTTGAGTACACAGTTTTTAGCCCCTGCAATTTTAGTCTGATAATGTGCAAATTTGAAGTGGCTACGAATTACCGTTTATTTTTTAGAATTTTTTTGGTCGCATTGGCTTCCATATAATGAATAAACTCTATTTATTTGTATATGGAAGAAATCCGCAACACCTTTGGCGAAAAAAATTCTAAAAAATCAATGGTAACTTTCAGCCACTTGAAACTTGCACATTATCAGACTAAAATTGAAGGGGCTAAAAAACTGTGTACTCAAAAAAATTCTTACACTTCCGAGAAAAAAGTTTGAAATTTAGGTGAAAATATGTTGCGTTTTTTTTGTAGTTTTCTACAAATTGTTACACTTGGGTTTATATGGGGTTTGTCTGAGAACAAACTGTATTTTAATTGAAAATTCCTAAAAATAAATAAGTAAACATAAGTGGCACACAATATCGCTTTGAAATGGCGTGCTATAGATATGACCGATACAAATACAAAAAATAGCAAGATATTGAAAATGCCGCCTGAGGACACGAATGTAGCCAGATTAGTACTAATAGCCAAACAGCACTCCTTCCTTTGCACTCCTTCGCTTGCAGTCAAACATACATAAATACATACAATTACGTTCATCCGTAAACTTATACTTACATACATAAATATATTTGCACAGTTATTGAAACATAATTTTGCGTTGAATAGACAAGTACAAAACAGAAAATAAAGAAGAAATGCACAAACAGACTGACATAACAGTTGGTGAGGAAATCGTCGCGCGACCGCCAGCAATGGTAAATGACATCTTCAGCTGTTGCTTGTTATTCATAACTGCGCTCTTCCTTCGTCGCTATGCACACGAAGACACCTACGTCCTGTATGCTTTTCCAACTGACGAGTATTTTCTCTTTGCGGATTTTTCGTTTCCACATTTTTTCCACTTTTCCCACTTCTTATTCACAATTTTTTTTTTTAATTTTTTTTTGTTTTTTTTTTTCTTCTGTAGAAAGTGTGGCAATGGGCGGAAGTAATTTCTGCTTTCATTAGTACCGCTTCCTATATGTACTTACATACTACGCTCATACATAAGTGCGTGTGTTTGTATAATTTTGTCAGTGGATGTGTAAGCGACAATGTGCCACCGCTGCCATGAATACGCCAAATTCCAGTGTAGTGGATATGTGTGCGCGCGCGTACGTGCCACATTGGCACTTCAAGCGCCACATGTTTTTTTTCTTTTGCATTTGTTGTTTGTATTTTATTTAGTCAATCGTTTTTTTTCCTAGAAAATGTAAATAAATTAATGAGGAAGTGAAGATGTTGGCAAATAAACACCACCCAGCCAGTGCCAGTGTCGTCAATTCAAGGGCGTTCGAACAAGCCATCGAGTGTTGGTTGGTAAGGGTGTATTCTATGGGATATAATAGGTATCTAAGTGCAAATCTGTTTGTGATTATATATACATGTGTATGTGCATACATGCGAATGTACAAAAATACATACATATGTATGTACATACCCTTGTAGTCAGCTGACTAAGTTAATTGACGTTTTGACCAGTTTTAGCTATTTGCCTTTGGCCTATTTAATATTTTTATTTTTTTATAAGAGTCTAGCACATTACATAACCAACACCACATAAATCCACATTTCAACCTGCGTACAAATTTTTTAAAAATTAAACCAACTTTAACAATTACACCCAAAAATTTTAAACTTAAAAAAAAAATTTAAGGTATGCAGTTTTATAGCCCATTAAATTTTAGTAGCTTAAAGTGTAAATTTCAATACGCCAGAAAATCACGTTGATTTTTAATATTTTTTTTGCCTGACGGTGTTGGGCATTTTCTCCCATATAAAGATTGCTCGATAATTACCTTATAAAAAAATTATTAAAAATCAACGCGATTTTCTAAAATATTTAATAAAAATTTAAAATTATTTGGTGTATGTAATTGTTAAAGTTTGTTGAATTTTTATAATTTTTGTAAGATGTTTGAAATTTTGATTTATATGGTGCTGGTTATGCAGTGTGCCAGAATTTTATAAAAAATTATAAACATTAAATTATCAAAAAAGAAAAATAACCAAAACTGGTCAAAATGTCACTTAACTTAATCAGTTGACCACAAGTGTATGTGAGCGCTATAAATACAATAAACAAATGTGAATGCGAGTGTAAAACGCTCGACTCTTTGCGACGGATATGAATGCTGAGTGCACTGAAATGAACTAAAATTAAGCGACTTCCGTTACAATTTACCAAGCTGTCTAGCCGTCTAGATGATGCGCCCAATAACGGTATGACCAACCAAAACATATTGGCAATGAACACATTACTACATATGTATGTATATAATTAGTGCATGTTCGCTTGTACATAAGCACATATAAGAGCATATACATATTTGCTTTAGTCTGCCGGGATGGGTGAAGGCGGCAGCAAGTCAATAAAATTATTTTCGGCATGTCACTGCTATTTTGAGTAAGAGTTTTATTAAATTATTGTCACACACATACCTAGAACGAACACATTTGTTCGTTGGTTAGGAGTTAGCATTTGGTGGCAGAAAATCAAATTGCTAATGATTTTATAATTGAAAAGCTCTGTAGAGTAAACTTTTAGAGAATTAAGTAAGGGAAACATTGTGTATTATCGCTATAGATCAGTGATCCAAGTGGACTCGACGGCGCGTGAAAAAAATGGGGGCCCACAAGATGTATGTAAGTGGCTAGTAAAGAACAAACATGCTGGTTTGGCTATACTTAGAAATGTTTGCAGATAGTAGATACACTACTCAAAAAAATGTAAGGACCAAAACAGAAAAAAAATCAAAATATTTCTGTGATATCTGACAGCCTGCTGCATTTCGGTGAAAAATGATCTTATTGTGACTTAAAAATAAGCATTTTGAAGCCTCAACATTCCAATTTTCAGATTTCTTGGCTAAAAATTTTTAGGGGCTCGGTTTTCATGCAATTCTAACTGATAACGCGAAAAAATTATTTGGAAATTTTTTTTTAAATTTTTTGGTTCACAAGCCTGAAAAAAATGTTTCAGTTAAACAATATCAAAACCAGGGACCGAACATAACAGTATTGATGAAAACTGTCATGGAAAAATTCACTATGAAGGAAATCTTCTACAACTAAGTGATACGTACATACCAATCGATTTTTTCCCCGAAGCTCAAACTTGTAAATAATTTTTTTTTTGCAATTTGCGAAATTAAAAAAATATCTATTATTTTAGATTTTTACATTATAAATTCAAAATAACAATTATTTTTGATTTTTATATTATATGTCTTAGATAACGGTAATTGAAGACTTTTATTTATAAAAGTCAGCAATATAAATCAGTCACCGACTTTTATTTTTTAAATCATTCGTATAAAAGTCATTCCCATTTTTCGCGGTTAAGACGGTGTTGGGAAACAAAAGTTTACTAAGCCTTATACAAATTTTTTTATAAGTATGATTTAAAAAAAAAGTCAGTGACTGATTTTTATTTATGATTTTTATAAATAAAAGTATTCGATAACTGTTATCTAAGACATATATTTTAAAAATCAAAAATAACTGTTATTTGAAGATTATTTAGATAAAAATCAAAAACAATTTTTATTTTCGATAATAAAGGAAAAAATAAAAATTGTTAAAGAGTGATTTTTTTAATAAAAGTTGTAACTGNTAAAAATCAAAAATAACTGTTATTTGAAGATTATTTAGATAAAAATCAAAAACAATTTTTATTTTCGATAATAAAGGAAAAAATAAAAATTGTTAAAGAGTGATTTT
>NW_016166200.1:0-25013 GCF_001687245.7 Rhagoletis zephyria | reverse complement strand
CCGAGAAAAAAGTTTGAAATTTAGGTGAAAATTTGTTGCACTTTTTTGTTGTTTTCTACAAATTTTTAAACTTGCGTTTATATGGGTTTTGTTAGAGAAAGAACTGTATTTAAATTGAAAATTCTTAAAAGTAAATAAATAAACATAAGTGGCACACAATATCACTTTGAAATGGTGTGCTATAGATATGACCGATACTGTATATGTATNACTACCCTAACCCAATTGCTTTACACAATGCCCAACTAAATAAAACAAATATTGGCAATTGTCTGTTACTCATACGCCGCGTTGTTCGAGGGGGTTCTGTGCGCTCACACACACAAGAGGAAATATATGTACTTATTAGACTACCCAGCAAAAAATCGGTGATCGCTTTTTGTGGTAACGTGTTCTGGAACGCATTGCCTTATAATGTCTTAAAATTTTTTCGATTCTCATCATCACGTTTTGCTTTGTTTAATTTACAGCGGAGTTGAAGTTAGTCAATGAAGTGGACTACATGATTTTTAAGACAATTTGCATTTGCTGTTTTCAATTTAGTAAACATGCGTATGTACTTATCTAGGCATTCTGCATTAGTTTCTCTGTAAGGCATTCTATTTTCGCTTCTCTGGATTCTGTTTATCCATGCGTGCTCCCTTCGTTCGATGGTACTGCAGCGACTAAGTGCTTACGGCCAATGACATGCCCATGCTAAAATAATGCCTTCTTGAAGTGGAAGGAAAAGCGATTTCCATCGCCTAATTCGATTCCATTTTAATTTCTTTGGTAATCATTTTTTTTGCTGGGTAGTGTGTGGTTTAGTATTTGTACATATATTTATGGTTTCGTATATGTGTTTGTACATAATACGTATGAACAATTTAACAACATTCCAGGTGGTTGATTTGTTTTTGTCTTTGTGAATTTTACAAAAAGCAACCAAAATAAGGGCATATAGACAGAAACTAAATTCATTTTACTGGAAATTTGTTGCATGGCATGAAATGCATGCAGAATCATTATTTTTTAATGTATGCTTTTGCGCGTGAGTTTGCAAATGTGCAAAGAGTAGCCGCCATTCGCTTTATTTGTTTAATTGATTCGCAAGTGTGAAACTTTAAATGCAACATTTGTTCGTTTATTGTTTGCATTATGGGTTTACATACATGTTTACATATATGCTGAATGCAGTTTTCAACAAAGAAAAATGAAAAAAATAATAATAAATAAATAAATTGAATATTGACATAATTAACCACTACCGCTATTATTTGCAACTATTTTGCGCTTTCAATCGTCGATTGACCGTATAACCATTGGTTCGCTGGTTTGTGGTTTTTATTGCATACTCTTTTGCATCAAAAGCTTCACGATGATTCGCCATGCGTGCGTTTTTATTTTAACCTCAAAAATACACATACAAATGTATGTATGTAGATGCGACTGGTCGAGAAGGAGAAATCTAATAAGCTGTTAATATATAATTTAATTTTTTCTGTACATATCATCACCTGAAATGCAAAAAGTCATCACCAATAAAAAAGTCAAAATTCACTTCTTGATTCTTGATCATTTTATAAAAAGAAAAAATTTAATATTAGTCACGACTTTTTTCATTTCATTTATGATGTTGTTACGTCTTTTTGCATTTCCGGTACATTTGACAAATTTAAAGTATATTCGACGCCTTCCAAAGAATATTTGAATATTCTAAAGTCCATATGATACTTTCTAAAATCAAATTGACTCCTTCTTAAATCAATTGATACATTTTCGAGAGGACATAAAAAATTAGATCATCTTTTCATATAAATAGGGTATTTCATAAGTAGAAACCCTACTAATATTATATGCAAATGAGAAATTTTACGAGCTGATGGCACTAACATATAGGATTTTTTTAAAGAACGTTACCACCCTTTTTAAAAGTTAAAATTAATATTTAGTAAAATAAATTAAATACGGCACCAATGTGGGTGTCAAACGAAATAAGGTTCTAAAATCTATTTGTCTCAAAAAGAAAGTATATGTCGAGTAATTATAAGTAAACAACTTAAAACAATATGGGTGTCAAATGAAAGCGGTTCAGGATCAATTTATTTCTAATATTCATTGAGATAGTTGCCACCTGTCAAAAAAATTAAAATCAATTTAATTAACAAAACCAACGAAATATTTTAATCAAAGTTGATAGGTTTAAGGAAAGCTGTATATATTTCGAAAAAAAAAATTAATTGAAACACCATTTTATTGAAAAGTTAATTAAAATTCTATTCGTACTATAAATGCCAAAGTTTGTGAGTGATGTGGGTGTGTTTGTTACTCTTTTTTTTTGCCCAGAGATAGCCCATGAGCTGGACTAACACACGGAATATTTCCTGAAGACGGTTGCTACCTAATTAAAAATAAATTGTATTTTGAATTAAACGGATGAGATTTAAAAAAAGCTTTAATCAGATAAGTTATTTAAGAAGTTCTCCACCTATTTGGAAATGTAAGTGACATTTTTTTAATTTGAATAATGTGAGTATGGATGGATGGCAAACGAATAAGATTTAAGAAAGATCTTTTTGTAAATATTTTGAAAAGCGTTGCCATCTTCTCAAAAGTGAATTTAAAGTTAGCAGACTAGTCAAATGACACATTACAAAACGATTTCAAGTCAAATGAAATTTAATGTTGGGCGCAATTGAAAAAATATTACAAATATCAAATAACTCGATTTTTTTCAAGAAGAATGCCTACTTGTTTTTAGTGGGGTTATCTTTTGAAAAAAATCAAAAAAAAATTGAATTTTTTATGACGTTAGTCTGCGCTGATCTGTCTAAGAACCTGCGATCTACTGAATGGCAGCTCACAGCTCCACCTAATCGGGTAGGTCGGGCCTTACAGGTAGTAACTATTCCATGAGTTTAAAATGCAATAAATTTAAGAAGCGGTGCTTTCATTTCAATTAAAGAAGACATTGAAATATAACAAGGAGCCCGTCTTTTTAAATGATGCAAACAAGCATCTAGGATTATCTATTATTTTTGCAAGATAATATTATGAATACAGTTAATAAGAATTTTCAAATAAAATCATAATCAGTAAGGAATCTCTTTGGAATTTTCTTAGCGTTTTCGTCTTTTTTACTGCCTAGAAAATTTTCACTGAAACAATATTCTTCTTACTACATATAACTCATATTTTTCTCTGTGCAAATACACAATAAATAAATGGGAAATTACTTATCGCTGAAGCAAAAATCTTTTAAACGTTTTTGTGTCGGAATGCTTCCGGTACAAATTTTAAAATCTAAATAATTACCAGTATTAGGGATTTAATCCGTGTATTTTGATATAGTATGAACATTAGCGTGACCCAAAAAAATTTTCCTCAAGCCACCCCGCTGATCTGAAGAATATCAAAAGCAAGGACACACGTATTTTATTTATGTTTTTTGAAATCGATTAATATTTACCCGTTCCGCCGGGGCTTTGAAATGGGGAAAACACATAATTTTATAGAATTGCTATAAAATCGTTAAAAATAAATATTTTTTGATCGAATAAGACTATTTTCCTTCACAAGTCTTCGAAAAACAACACTGTCATGTGGCCAGTGAGTGTGTTTGATTATTTTTCTTTGATTCCACTCGATATTTTCTTTAGGTTTGTGGTGAATCATTTTGAAAAATAGGGTTGCAAGATGTTTGAAAATTTAAAATTATTTAAAAATCAATAAAAGATTTAGGTTTCTTTTTCAACACTAAAAGAGTTTAGAGATATTTTAAAATATTTTTGAACGGGGTTGCCACCTTTCTAAAAAGATAGCACAACGTTTATTAAAGATGTAAGCTTGTTTAAAACTACAATATGGATATCACGCAAAAGGTGTACGCATAAGCTTTGAACTAACATGTTTTTAAATAGGATTGCCACCCATCTGTTAATTAAGATGTGGTAATTATATAAGTTAAGTAAAATGAACATCTTTTGTTTGAAACCGCATGTAGCATGACTTAAACAAATTCTCATTATATATAAATGGCAACACTATCCAAAAATATGTATGAATTGAGGTAGATATGTTTTCAAAAACCTTTGCTGGTAGTGCAAATACCTTTCATTTGATACCCATATTGTGGTATTAAATAAGCTTAAATTTGTAATACTCATTGTTCTATATTTTTAAAAAAGGCAACCCGGCGCAAAAATATTTCTAAATGTCTTTAAGCTCTTTTAGTTTTGGTTATGGAACTTAAATTTTTTATTGATCTTTGAACAATTTTAAATTATCAAACATCTGATAACCTTATTTTTGTAATTTTTTACCACAAACCTACAGAAAACATCAAGTAGAATGCAACAAAGGATTAAAGACATCTATTGAGCCTTTTGTGGTTGATGTGGGTATGAAATCTTAAAATATGTTACTAATTTTACCATTATAGGATTATCGGATATTAAAACACACTTACAGGCCTATTCTGCTTGTTACCAAACATTTTGACACCGGAAAATTTTATTACCAAAAAATAACACCACCTCTTGTAACCGCAACTCTAAGTACTTTGGGAACAATTTGATCTACTCAGCAATTCAGCTATGAAATTTTTGTGTAAATTTTGATGTTGCATACTTCACCAGGCAATGTTTTCTTACCTGCTTATTTACCAGGGCAAAGAAAGCGAACAGGGTTTAAAAATTACTAGAACTTTATTTACCGGTAACAAAATTTTTATTACCAATGTAGAACATGCCTGTTAGTAAAGTTTTTAAGTTANCAACCCTATTTTTGCAATTTTTTGCCACAAACCTACAGAAAACATCAAGTAGAATGCAACAAAGGATTAAAGACATCTATTGAGCCTTTTGTAGTTGATGTGGGTATGAAAACTTAAAATATGTTACTAATTTTACCATTTTAGGATTATCGGTTATTAAAACACACTTACAGGCCTATTCTGCTTGTTACCAAACATTTTGACTCCGGAAAATTTTATTACCAAAAAATAACACCACCTCTTGTAACCGCAACTCTAAGTACTTTGGGAACAATTTGATCTACTCAGCAATTCAGCTATGAAATTTTTGTGTAAATTTTGATGTTGCATAGGCAATGTTTTCTTACCTGCTTATTTACCAGTGCAAAGAAAGCGAAAGGGTTTAAAAATTACTAGAACTTTATTTACCGGTAACAAAATTTTTATTACCAATGTAGAATATGCCTGTTAGTAAAGTTTTTAAGTTAAATAAGCATTATAGTGTAATTTTGTGAAGACTTCTGAAGGGAAATAGAATACATGGGAAATTTCAAAGCCGCGGCGGCACGAGTACATACATAAATATTTCCCGATTTCAAAATAAAAAAATACGTGTCTGCTTATTTTTGATATTCTTCAGTGTTGGAGGGTGTCATCAGGAAAAATCGAAAAAGTAGATTTTGCCATAATAAAAATATGTTAAGGTAGAACCGCTGAGAGTCACTTTTAAAATTCTTGACGTTTCCAAACAATTTAATTTTTAAATTTACTCACAAACTCACACACACATTTTCANCTTCACCAGGCAATGTTTTCTTACCTGCTTATTTACCAGGGCAAAGAAAGCGAACAGGGTTTAAAAATTACTAGAACTTTATTTACCGGTAACAAAATTTTTATTACCAATGTAGAACATGCCTGTTAGTAAAGTTTTTAAGTTAAATAAGCATTATAGTGTAATTTTTTGAAGACTTCTGAAGGGAAATAGAATACATGGGAAATTTCAAAGCCGCGGCGGCACGAGTACATACATAAATATTTCCCGATTTCAAAATAAAAAAATACGTGTCTGCTTATTTTTGATATTCTTCAGTGTTGGAGGGTGTCATCAGGAAAAATCGAAAAAGTAGATTTTGCCATAATAAAAATATGTTAAGGTAGAACCGCTGAGAGTCACTTTTAAAATTCTTGACGTTTCCAAACAATTTAATTTTTAAATTTACTCACAAACTCACACACACATTTTCATTTTCAATCTCAAGCAACAACAATTTCGAACAATTTCAATTTTTTGTTTTCACTTTTATATGATTTTAAAATATTGGCAAACTTCAAAAAAAAAAAATGATGGCCGACAAATTGAGAGAACGGTTCTATCTTGCTATGTTTTTATCATGGATTTTGCTATGTATATTTGGGCCACCTTAATGAACATACATATTCACAACTCGATACTCAAATAAAACCGCACCAAAGTGAACTGAGGCTACATCAAGTAGCAGTTATTCATATAATACTATAAAATTTGCCTGTTGCATTTCAATAACGAAATATTTTAAAACTCAAGTTTTTAATATAACACTGGCTTGAGTATTCGATCCTAAATCCTTATTAAATTGCAAACTTAAAGACGAGTATTTATTTACTGCGAAGCTTTCAATTACCAGCAAATTATTTGCTGCATTTTCGAAAATCACGTAGGTACACGCACAAAACGTGCAGACATATATAAATACTAAATCGGAGCTATTGCAATAACACCATGTAACTAATTTTTGTAACGAAGGAACGCCGAACGAAGGTCAATAGAACTGATTAAGAGTAACAAACTACTAAAAGAATTTCGCTAAGTTTGCTCGCTTTTAAAAGATATTAGCAGCCAATTTTTCTTTTCATGCAGCGCATTATTAAATATTTGCTCCCCCATTTTTCGCTACGAAATACGAATTGGACATTTTTATATTTAATTAGCTCTCCATATTAAGAACTAATCGTAACATGATTTTGGTAAAAAGAAAAAATTGGTCCACCACGAGTATTAACAAAAATTTATAGAATTTGTTGAAACTTGACATTTTTGTTTTTAATGAGTTTATTCTATTCGTTGTCTGATGCCATTTAATCATGCATTAAATCGTTTACATCGGAGCTGCATTACTTTTATTTCTGTATCTTCATCTCGCCTTCGTACTCCACCAACAAGATTCAGCTATAATTGCGTTATGCGAATTATTTCTAAACATGTTTACCAAGCTTTTGAAGCAGTTCGATTTGTTTGTCTGATTCGGTTGGTAACTGTTGTATGAAGACTTGGCGATGATGATGTAAGTTGCGAATTTTTAGGAATATGTTAATTCCAATATTCGAAAATACCTTCATCTAGTCAGATTACACTTCCAATGTAATTTCAAATATACATATATGCGTGTACAAAAGTTAAGGAAAAAATTCATAGATTAGGTACTATATTAGGTACTAAATATGTTACAAAAAAATTCTTCACATCAGCTTGGGTACAATTTTGGCGACCAGCCTTTTTTTCTAGGTACTTTATGTCATAGTTGTTGTTGCTCTTGCTTGGTCTGCAGAGTTTGTATTGACATTGGAATAGAAAAATACACTGAAAGCGAGCTTACTTAAAATGTTCTTAGGGTTTTGTTACCCTTCGCTGTTAGGCTCCATGACTCTAAAACTGTTGCACAGTGTAATTGTAGCAGACGTCGAGTGTAGCATGTGCGGCAGCAAATGGAAAACGTGAAAAGCATACACTTGGTTTAGATAGTTATGATTGCTTGTTAGTACAGCCAGAAATGGTGCACAGGCATGTAGCACACACGATTGAATGCACTATTTACTTATGATTTGTTTGTGTTCACCAAAATAAAGTACGTAAATATGTTTGGCGCGAAAAGCTGATCCAACACTTCCGATATACTGAGGCTCAAATATCTATGAATTTACACAGAAGTGTAGTAAATACGAAACCTCTTATCTCGGCCGCCAATTCGGAAACGTCCTATCGTTGAAAACTTTTCAAGAAAACTTTTTCAAACGCCCTCTCTCAGAATTTTATTGAAAAACGCCCTATCTCAGAATTTGGATAAAAATGCTCTATCTTAACATATTTTCAATTGGGATAGTTTTCCTGACTGAGAGCTTTCCAAACGAGTCTCTATTTCAAACTTTAATTAAGTACTGTCTCTGTAAGGTTTAAGGGAACGAAGGTTGAGAACTAGAGTGATAATTCTCCATTATTACAACGTTTTTAAAGCATAAAACTCCCCATGATGATAATAAGTGTGTGTATTTACAATCACTTAATAATGAAATAATTTAGATATTTTTGATTAGCCGACATCAGGGTATATCATCAGGATTCACACCACTGATAACTGATGCCTTACCTAACCTCTGTTGAAAATATGACGTAAAAAGGTAGTTATTGCGTTTTTGGAATTGTGAACATTTCGAGCCCTAACCGCTAAAATAACGCAAGCGACATTTTTTTTCAAAATTTTCTTTTTGACGCAGAATGTATCTAGATGCTCTAGGAATATTTCTGCATCAAAAAAAAATTTGAAAAAAATGTCGCTTACGTTATTTTGGCGGTTAGGGCTCGATTTGTGCATTACTTTACATTTCCAAGTAAATGCTTTCAGATAATTTCCAAGAATACCTTCCCGCTGCTTTTCGAAGGCAGGCATGCTTCCAAGGCAAGGGAAGCGGAATAAAGGAAAAAAGGTCGAAATATGCTTAACAGACGTAGTTCGATAACAAAATGGATTAAAATATTGGTAACAAAATCGATAAATAATCGATAACAAAATCAATGAATAATTTATAACAAAAACGATAAATAATCGACAACAAAATCGATAAATAATCGAAAACAAAATCGGTAACAAAATCGATTACAAAGTCGATAAATAAGCTGAAGCAAAATCGAAACCAAAATCGATAAATAGTCGATAAAAAATCGGCAACAAAATTGTTAAAAGTATCGATAACAAAACCGATAAAAATATCGATAACAAAATCGATAGCAGCATCGTGACAAAACCAGTAACAACATCGATAAGAAATCGCTAAAAATTTCGATTACCAAATCGATAACAAAATCGATAACAAAGTCGATAAAAATATCGATTATTATATCGATAAGTTACGAAAATATCGATAGCAAAATCGATAACAATATCTATAAAAATTTCGATAACAAAATCGATAAAAAAATCGATAACAAATCCGATATAAATATCGAAAACGTGTGGTACCAAATGCAGTCAAAAGATAGTTACACTTGCCGAAATTGCAGGATTGGCTGAACAAAAACCAATTATGTCGTTCCAAATTACACAAATAATCAATTCACGTCCTATATGCACGATAACAATGAATAGAGTTCAGACCTGGGGGCCAATTCTTGTTCTGTGAAAACATTTTTCATCACTTCAAATAAAATTATGATTCTGTTTTCAAATGGAAATAAATTAAATAGTCAAAAAGTGTTCACAATAAAAATCGCTTAATGATATAATGAAATTATTAATGAACGAGAATAGACCCCCTGAGCAGAGGAAAACCGGGCCGAAAAAAAGAAAACGTGTCGGCTTCGGCAGCAAATTTATTGCCTGTAATATGGCCATCATATGGTTTTTATTACCTGTCGCTCCGAAAAGTCCGCCGAAGACAACTCACCTGGTCGAGTCGTTTTCTTACTACCCTAGGGAGCCATTTGTTATCGGTTTATCATTTCCGTAAGCGATAATTAAGCAATAATTACTTGGACAATTTTATTTTTTTAAGTATTTTATTTATAAAATCTGTTTTATTTGAAAGCGGTGCTCTCATCTATCCTTAATATGCCTTTTACATCTAAATATCAATGTTTTGGTATGAATGGACAATACTTGATGCCAAGCGCTTCCGACGAGCTAATCTAATTTTTGCCATAAATGCTATTTGCGAGTTTTCGCAGAACCACGATACGCGGTTTTGTACTTTAAACAACAACAAATTCTTATGGGCGCTTCATTCAACCCGCAACCGTCAGTTAGCTACCAACAGCCAATGGCAAATCTCATTAACAATTGCAAGTGACTTTCATGAATTTCCCGGATTTGCGCAAAACTTGTTAGTCAGGTTCTCAAGAGGGAGGGCTGCTATAAAAAGAGATGGGAAGAATAAAAGTAGTGCAGTGAGATCGCAAATTGTGAAGGCTGGCGGTTGTTGTCACACAGTGCACTTTTACATTAGTTGAAATCGTGTCGGCAAGCTGCTGGAATTGTAAATTTCATATTTGCTCCACTAGCTCCATCTGCGCTACAGTTGGGACTCCTTGTTGTTGACGTTGCTTTTTTTCCAAGTTCTGATTAAAATTGTCGGTTGGCATCTATAATACTACCAAGGAACTGCAACAATATGTGCAATTGCTTTAAATCGAGCTGCACGTGAGTTGGTTTACACACACACACACAAATACACTCCCGCTCTTTTCGCCCATCGGCAATCGCCTACCGACAAGCGACAAGCAACTAGCAACCAGTTGCCTGCAATGCCGATGCAATAAGCAAGTGATGCTTTTCGTGTTGCTTTTTTCTGGCTGCTGCATTTATTTGGTTCGCATATTACGTGCCAGCTTAGCTTACGCAGACATATTTTGTTATGTTATTTTGTATTATTGCAATTTTTTCGTTTACTTCCTACCACATCCGTTAGCGAAGACTATAGTTTCTTGTACGTTTATGTCCTCTGTAAACTTCAGGCTTTGGTGTTCATATTTTTTATTCTCTCAACGACTTTGGAGAAACTTTCGCAGTGCAATGTTGGTTGTTTTAACGCGCCATGAACTTCACCATATGTTTATAAATATTTTTGTCTGGATAGTATATATATTTGCTGTATGTAAGTAGGAACGAATTCAGTTACATTATTGCACATCTGCGCTAGAAGATAGTCGTTTAAAATATACCCATGTGTATGTAAGTACTTTTAGAATTTCTCGCATCTTCAAAGTGATTGCCATGCGATTTGTTTCGTATGTATGGACATTTTCGAACATATTTGTATTACTATTAATGCACACAATATGATCTTTTGTCATACCATATTAGTAGGTGAATTTAAAGCGGAAACAAAAGTGTTTGCTAGAGTTTTAGGAAATTTTAAAGCTGATTTTTTTATATATTTTTTTTGAATGCGATGCTATGCAAAATGTGGCGGTGAGTTTTTGAAAAGTTGCAGGGAATGATTAAAGGGTTCTCTAGATCGAAAGTTTGGGAAGAAAAAGGAAGATTTTTTTTTTAAAGCTAGTTGGTAATTAGACATTTTCTTATACCATGTTTTAGTCAAATCGGTTCATTAATGTTTGTAATATAGCTAAATGGCCAATTAATTCGGATGAAAAACTCACTAAGCAAGGGCGAAAAACACAAATAAGTATGCACAAGATTTTAGCTATTTACTTGCACTCTCTTAAAAGAAAAGCAAGAATTAGCTTACTTAGTCAAAGTAGAAAACCTATTGTAGATAATGAGCTCTACGAACAAGCGATTGTGGCCACGTCTTCGGCACTGTTTTACTAACAAAAAACTATTTTTTTTTAATTTAATTTGTAGAAAACTCATTGCTAAAAGACAAATACCATAACGCTAAGATATCCTCGTTTGCAGATTTTTTGATTAGTCTTTTGAAAGACAGTTGTCAGACTTTTGTCTTACGAAAGACTCTGTGGTGAGTTGCAAACAGTAAGCAGAATTGCCCTGTACGTTTATGTGAAATCGATACTTAATTCATTAATATTCATTAGTTAGGGTGTCAGCTCAACATATATGTATTTACTGGAGCGGAAAATTTAAGCTATTGCTTTAATAAAGTAAGCCGTAGCTAATGATATTCTTCAATTATCATACTCTAGTAGGTAATTTCACATGCTCATTGTACAAACACATACATACATACCTGTACGTACATACATTTAATCACACAGTCGACAAGGCTACTGCAGCAAAATTTGATTATCTCAATGTCCTTGACACATTATGTGTTACACATTGTTGACACTCGAAAGTTTTCAACGCTCGGTAAACGTCGAATTTATGCTTGCTCATACATCTACACGTTCTTCCAAAATGCTGACAAAGTTGAGAATGATGAGAGAAATGACTGGAATGGGAATAAAAATCAACTTAAAAGCATTTTCGGCAATTTTCGATTTTTAATGCAGCTTTGGTTGAATACAAACACACAGAGATATCTAAGAAATGTCTACATATCTACATACTCATACGTATGCATATTTTTATGTATGTGCACTGTTTATTGTCGACGACAACGCAAATGCATCTTCATCTTTCAAGCTGTAAAATATGTTCACCAATCCTTTCAAAGGTCACACGAGCGTAAATGTACATTGCTGCAATGCTTTGCGTACAACTTTAATCGTATGTACATATGTATGAACGTACTAAATGCTTCTTCAACTAGAACACATGGTACAGCATTCACTTATGTGAAATTTGTGAAATTGTTTGAACACACACACACACACATGTATTTAACGCATTTTGTTCATGAGAGCTTTGTTTGCCCAAATATGCTCATCAGCAGTGCAGTATTGTGTTCGTTGAAAACTCTTTGTATACGGCGCCAAAGCTGAATTATGGTCCTGTGTTTTCTCCTACATATATCTATGGACATTTTATACTTACTATATATGTATGTTCGTAGAAATGAGTGCAACATCAGCAACGTTGTAATTTCTGATGTTTGCCTTGTAACCCTAACTTAAGTAAATATCTACATGTGTGTGTAATGGTAAGGGTAATGGTTCCAAATGGCACCAACAATAGTGCTTCACTGGCCAACGTCATTGCCAGGCACCGGCCAAGCAACATCTATATCACTGCGAGCACTTAATACATTGTTCTTGTTGTTGCCCTACCACAACTCATTGCCATACAATGCTTTCGGATCTTTTTTTTTGTTTTTTGCAACAATGCTCCAACTCTTCTGTTTTTTTTTGTTTCTTTCCGTTAAGAGTGTATGCGTGCAGTTGCATTCATTTAACTTCATGCTGGCAATAAAGCTTGCTGTTTCTTAGATATACTACAGCCAGCAAAATTTGTGGCTCATTGCCGTTTATCCAAGTGCTATTGAATCTACCTAAGCAATTTTGTAGCTTAATCTGCAACGTTTAAAATTTGTTGATGGGAGGGGTTTTTTTTTTGCTTTCTATTATTGCTACCAGTACAATTGCTGCAGATTGGCAACAATAAAATTCGCCGCCCATTAGGAAAGAAGACAAAAGCGGTATGATTAGTAGTAATTTCAATGAAATGAGACGCTTATATTGGTTAGGAATTAACTTTAGGAAGCAAGCCATAATAATCACTTACATCGCTTACGTTTTGAGAACACTTTTATCCATGTAACGGATGATTTTTTAAGAGCTTGATAACTTTTTTTTTAAAAAAAACGCATAAAATNCTGTAGACATCGTGAATATTTTCATTGAATCTCTGTTTTTACGTGGCGGGTCGAAAACGCTCTGCGCCTGTCCTGACAAGGGTTTTTTGGTGCAGCAGTTGGAAAATTCAGTCTTTGCGACTGCACCTCCGACAATGGAAGATGCTACCAGAAACCAGCATCGGAGCATCCATAAAGCTAATTGTGTGTCGCATGTTCAGAGAACGTAAAACCAAAATTGATAAGACGATCATACGCTTGGAGTATCCTTGGCGTACGTTCAATGCAAGAAGTTAACTTTAAATCTAATCATTATCTTATTATGCTGTAGGGAAAATCTCAAGTTTTGACTTGAGCGCACAAAAACTCCGAGACAAGTATTTAAACTTATTTTGTCTCGATTTTTTAAGATACTTTGATTTTAATGACAAAAAGCTCAAACTTTAACAAAGAAAAAAAATTCTTTGTATTTTATTTCAGCCTTTTGCTAAAAAATCATGCTACTAAGAATGAAAATCGATGGATAAATAAATAAGTTTTGAGTGGTTGAATGAATGTACATGGCATATGAGTAAGATTTTTCATGAATTTTTGTTCATTCTAGTGAAAATGATCTGTAACTGGTTTCTGCAACTCTAACGATTATTTCTCTACTGGTAGAGAGTATACGTCATTCTCTACTACTCACTAACAGTAGAGAGCACGGCGGCGAATTCATATATGAATTGGCCTTGGTAGAGAATTTTTACAGAAAGGAGCTACTGGAACGCTTTTGGTATACCTTGGGCCAGAGCATCTAGTTGTGCTTGGTGCTATTTTCGGCCGGCCTTTTTCCCATTGGGGTAGATAATTTTTTCTAGCCAGCGTATCCGCAATATAATTTCGTGTTATACCAGTGTGGCCTGCACCACTGTATAATCAGATTCTACTAAATGATATTCGAATACGAAACGATAAGGAAATTCTTCACTACCCTAACCAGCCAGCTGGCGGTTTTTAATGGCAGCTACCTTGGCCCAGAAAGCACTGCAGTCATTTTAAGGCCTAATGTGTGTTTGATAGCGATCATTCAAGCAGAGACTACTCCACCAACTTGTCATATTTTTGAACTGCTTATTTTTGTTGCAATAAACGGAAGAATAAATCTGTTGTAT
This sequence comes from Rhagoletis zephyria, assembly GCF_001687245.7. Taxonomy (NCBI): domain Eukaryota; kingdom Metazoa; phylum Arthropoda; class Insecta; order Diptera; family Tephritidae; genus Rhagoletis; species Rhagoletis zephyria. The sequence continues at coordinate 10,661 of NW_016166200.1, read as the reverse complement.
TTTTGTGTATGTATATAATAGTTTTTATCTATGGAATACTATTTTAATTAACATTTAAATTGAGCTCGTAATCACAAAAAATAAAATAGAAACAATTTTATTCATAAAAAAAACCGGCTAAATCCACTTCAATTTTGAAAATACAAAAACTAAAACCTGCTAAGTTAGAAATTCGCCAATAAAACCATAAAAACGTAATTTTTTTCATTCGTTCTGGATTAGGGCCATAGAACGTCGCGCGATTAACAGACTATATGTAGGATTTGCCCCATAGACTAAGAGTTAAAGATATATTTAGTTTTTTGCCTCTACAGTAAAATATGTTTTTTGGTCGTTAGCAGGTTTACACTTTAAGGCGACGATGTGTATGTATTCAACTAATGGCGTTTTCTTTACCACAGAAATATTTTGCCTTCTCTTGTGCGTAGTACTGAGTAGAGGGCAATGAAAAGGCAACATTTTATGTAGTAAAGAAAACGGGATTTCGACTCTTAGTGGTTATAAGATACCCGAAAGGGAGATATTAGTAAAGATTTTGTGGGTGTTTGACAAATTCCATGTTTCAGCTCTTATTATACTCGATAAAGCCCACAAGAAAAGTAAACTCACTGTGTAAGTTTCATTTGTTAAATAGCTGAAAGATATAAGCTGTAGGGAAAGAAAAAAGGGTTAAAAAAAACAAGGGTATATACCAGGGTGGGCAAAAACTCGGAGTTCGAGCGAGCGAGCGAGCAAACTCCTACTCAATGCCTCGCAGACAACGAGGCGCACGCATCTCGTACTCGTAGCAGCAATGAGGCGAGGCACGAGAAGTTTGCCTCGCTCGCCAAACGAGCGAGCGCTGCTTGTTACCTCGCGCTCCTATTAAACGAGCGAGGCTGTTGTGTGTTGCCTCACTCGCAGTACGAGGGGAGTAGCTGTCTGCATACTCGCTCTGCTAGGTAAGACGAGTGAGCGAGGAGTGAGTGCACTATACAACACATGCATTTTTGTGCATAAAAATGTGGGAATGTATGTCAATAGATTATGTACGAAAGTATGTTAATAATTGTATGTACATATGTACATATGCATATAAATATGTGAATATTATATCGAGCCCTAACCGCCAAAATAACGTAAGCGACATTTTTTTCAAAATTTTTTTTTGATGCAGAAATGTACCTAGATGCTCTAGGAATATTTCTGCATCAAAAAGAAAATTTTGAAAAAAATGTCGCTTACGTTATTTTGGCGGTTAGGGCTCGATATTAGGGCAGCTTTTAAAACAACAAATAAAATTTATTACATACGTAAGCACAGATTATGGAATGAGATATTTTTTAGAGTTATATACATACATAACATGCATATTTATATATCTGTGTTCGTATGGAAAAGTAGCTTATGTCGAAAGGTTGGCTTTAGTATAATGCGGCAATCCCTTTATTTTTTAAACGGCAAGGAATTTTTTGATGAGACTTAATAAGAATATTGACTTGCTAGTATCGGAACTATTTCTTCCACGTTTATTTGCTAAAAGTTGTTCAACGGCTTACCGCCAGTGAGTCATTCGCAATCGTATGCTGCGAATGCCGATTTATACTAAAGCCAGCCTTTCGACATAAGCTACTTTTCCATATGAACACAGATATGTATGTATGTATGTATTTATGTATGTATGTACATATGCATGTATTTTGTCTTTACAGAGAAAAGTAAGTAACGAAGATAGTATAGATAATCGTTTGTGCCGCAGAAACAAAAAACAAGTAAGCACTTGTTAGCACCCCAAAATAGTTTGCTACTTGTAGCAGTTATGCTGTATACCTGAATGAAATATAATCCTTGGAGAAAAGATTTATTTGTGGCCTGTTGTTCAAGGACATATGTACATGTATGTATGTATGTATGGATATGTATTTGCGTAAACAAAGAATAGAGGCCGGTTCACATACAACTTTGGCGTTGCGTTGGCGTTGAATTTCAAAGCAGCCGTCCACCGTATATATGTACTTACCATTGCGTTACTTCGTTTGCCTGCCTGAGTAAATTGTTTGCCTTTGATGTCTCGTTTTTTCCCCTTTGTCCACTCAGCTTTTACCTACTTCACATCGCCCCCGTTTGGTTTACCCGCTTTATATGCTCGCTCGTTTGCGTTTCCCGGATTTTCCCTACCCTCCGCCCATGGATGCTACCTAGTATGTATGCAGACATAGGCACCAAAATGGGAAAAATATGAACATTCTACTTGAAATGTTTCCAAAATTATTAAAAAAACACAATTATGATATTTTTCGAGTGAGAATGATATATTTATGCTATAAAACTACACACCAAGCATTGCTCTACATATAAATGTGATTAAAAAGTTTAAAACTTTGTTGAAATTTTCAAATTTTTTTACAAAGTATGAAACTTGCTTGGACTTGTATGGTCTGTCTCTCATGTACACTTAGGTCTTTTTTATGCGGTAGATGCGTTCTTCAGAAAGCCGCATAAAAAAGTTCTTTAATTTCATACAAGAACAGGAGATGCGTTCCAGCATTTTCAAAACCCGCATAAATTCAGATACTTCAAAAAAACAAAAAAAAAAACAATTTATTTCTTCACTTCTGTATTTTAACCAAAACAAAAAATATCATAAAAAATACATGAATTATGTAAGAAAAATTGATTGCAAAAAAAGTAATAAAAACTCTCAAAGAAGCAAAATCGATACAGCGAAAAAAATGTTTGAAAAACCTCATAAATTCACATCCGCATAAAAAAGAACCACATAAAAAGAGACCTAAGTGTATAAGTTGAAATTTTATAAGCTATTGAAAATTAAAAAAACTATACCTACATATACTACGTTTATACGTAAGCTATTTGCAAATAAAAATAATTTGCAAATACCTAACTCACTGTTTATTCGATGGTGAAAAATTCTTTTTTAATATTGCCTGATTATAAAAAGGCAATAATATGACAATCGAAAAAGAAAATAAAGTTAAAAATGGCAACGTCTTGATTATAAAAAGGCAATAAGATAATCGAAAAAGAAAATAAACCTAAGAATGGCGGCGTCTTGCGCTTATTTGCAAATAGTAGCACTAATCAATACTTATTTGCGTGATTTAGTTATTTGCAAATAAAAAGTTAACTCAGCGTTTATACGGCAAATTTTACCATTTTGCAAATTGTTATTTGCGAATAATACGTGCGTATAAGTACATAGTAATATATATGTATGCACATATGAGCCTACCTAGTAGATAAAACTGGCAAAAATAGGACGCATCTATTCTTCTGTGCATGAAAATATATACACAAATAAATACATACATATGTGTATATATGTATGTATATACATATCTACATGTGTGCATACAATCGTTTGCTCTAAATTCTTAGTTGATGCAATTTTTATCCCATACATTTTTGCTGACCAAACAACCCGTTTGCCTGTCTAATCTGCTTTCCTCATTTCCCTCGCTCGTTTACTCGCCTCGCTCATCTGCTGCTGCAAATGAGTGCCTCGCTCGCAACGCCCCTCTCGCGAGGGCAGAGCTAATGAGGCCCTCGTTTGCTTGCTGCTCTACTCTTGCGCCGCCCTCGTTTGCTTACTCGCTCGCTGGCTACTCATCGTGTGCGCTCGTACCTAACGAGTGCTCATTTGCAAACAGCCTCGCGTGTTCCTCGTGAGTTGCGCTAACTCAGAGCAAACTAACGAGCGAGCGAGGGGCCAAAATGAGGCAAATCCGAACCCTGGTATATACATAAAAATGTCTTTCAAAAAATTCGCTCATACCAAACCACATGCACAAAAACAACAACAATAGAGCTTAATGTAATTCGCCTTTTATACTTCCGTTGGAAATAGTAACCTTCGGATACATTATTGCATTACAACATTTACCGAAATGTCAACCGCAGTTTTGTTGCTTTCAGCCAACTCCTGCCGGATATGATGAACTCAATAAAGTTGAAGGCACTCCTTCATTGCGCATCAATATCTTCACCGCCTCCTTCACACTTTTTTATAGATTTTTTTCGTACAAGGCCCCCTCCCCGCACCAACTTCTACACTTTCTTACGTTTCGCTGGCCATCCGATCCACAATCGATAAGCAACTAAACAATCCACATAGCTTTCAGCAAATTTTGCGCTACTAAGGTAACGTACTTACAGCGCTTTGAGTTGTTTTGAATTGAACTGAATTGAGTTGAGTTGATTTGAGCCGCATCAAGTTACCTGCGCTTAGCTTACAGGTCAGTTGGTCCTTCTTGGTCACCGATTTCTTTTTACGCATTTTTCAGCCACTCCTCAAAAACTAGTTAGTCCTTCTTCAACTTCACCACACACAAGTATCTACTTTAATGCGACTTTTGGCTATCAACGCAGTCAACTAATCGTAAAATTTTATTTAAAGCTGCAATGTTGAAAGCATAAAAGCTGTAAGCGGTAAAAATCAAAGCTACTAACTATGTGTAGGCGAGAAAAGTTAGCTCATTCGACGCGGTTTATTTGTGGCCAAAAATTTACCGATTCGCATTTTTCGAGCTCAAGTTTTATCCTTTCTCTTGTAGCGCGCAAAAAGAAAAAAACGATTGCGGATATATGTATGAGCCAGGTACTATGTCATTGCCAACACTATCTCTCCATTGTTGCTTTTCTGCTTTGTTGTCCTTGCCTTGAATGTGAGCAAGTCTTTGTTTTCTTCTTCCAGCGTACGAACAGTTCATACTCCCCCTCAGCATTTGGTTCATCTGCGTGCCTTTTGTTTGTGCGTTACATTGGCGCATACTTGCCACACTTTGGCTTGGCACGCTGATTACCATCCCCTGCGTAGTAGAGCTGTAAGTAAATACTTTGTGAAAGTTGCTGATTTTGAAATTTTTTTTATTCTTTTGCTGTTTTACTTGCCACATGAGTTTAGTATGCTTGGCTTTGATACTCCTCCAATGTTTGCTTTGCTGCAACCACTTCCTGCTTTCTCCTTAAAAAAGTATTATTCACAACTTTTTGTTTGCGTTGGCTATCCCTGCTGACCGCTCTATACTCTTTACATCAGTTCGAAGCGCTGCCAAAAACTTTAATGGAAAAAGTTGCTGTCGCCATACCAACATCTTGTCTCCTTTGCATTTGTGCTACTTGTCTTTTCTCATGTGATGGTAATGGGCAGCCTCAAAATTTTAAATTGTAATTGCAACCATTCCAATTTGAATTTGAATGTTCTATTTATTTTTTTTACCAAAAATTTACACAATTATTGTTCTGAAGGCAGTCAAAGCCTAGAAATTGGAGGAAAAGAGTCGTTCGGATATGAGTGTTTATTAGAATTGGTCTCGAAATTTACATAAGGAGCAGTGATTTAAACAATTTTTGCTTGGTGAGATGCCAAACTTGTATTGCAAGATGGTTGAAACTTTTTAAAATTACACATAAACAATTATTTTATATCTTTTGTATGTCAGTGAAGACGCGATTTAAATAGAACACATCCTCTTTAGACGCATAAATAAGCCAATGAAAATCTCTTTCTGCTTAGAACTTAAACTTTTGCTTAAAGAACGAAATAAATGAAATTTTTCTTAACTATCTCGGCAGCACTGGTTTAGAATTTGAACTAAATATGTTGGAGGTGTTGCGCGATGGTGGTAAATTTTTTAAACCGCAAATATTTCTTCTATGCTATGCGTAGCAAAGATTTAAAATATATATGGGGTATTCTCTCTAAAGTATCTAAAATACATTTTGTATGAATCAAAGAGAAACGTCCTAAGTTTGCGGAAATAATATAGAGTATACATATAATCTCCAGAATCCTGGCTGTTTGATCTATGCAGTGGCTGTAAAAATTGGTTGGCAATGGCAATCTACTACGAAAATTTCTTTCGCGAAAGACAGTATAACGAATTATCTAAAGTAGGACATTGCGCTACATAAAAAAAAATTTAAAAGTTGTAAGCCCATTGCGTGTAGACCATGTATCTCTTATGACCCAGATTTCTTATTTAAATACTCAACACAGAATTTAACTCAAATATTAACATTTTAATTTTTGCATTTACATATAAATATATTTTTAATCACCTAAATGCGAATATATTAACGAAACGTTGTCTTTATAATTTCAGGTAAGCAAAGAAGACATGTACAAGGTACATTGACAACATGGTATTACACAATACATAAGCACAATTGTTGGCGGTAAGTTGATTTCAAAACAATCATATCATTATAAAAGAAGTCAACGACCGAGTAAGCAAATAACGGCGTTGAGCTCTTATTTTGGGAAAACAAATTTTTTTTAAATTTATTTTAATAATCAACCATTGCTAAGAGAGCTTACTGCAAAAGGCCAATGAACTTAAATTACAATTTGATGAGTCCCAAATTGCGCTTATTATCCCATTATGTCTTTAGCTTTCAGAACAGTATGTGGGATATTAACTTTCACCTTTCTTTATTTTTCTTTTCCTTTTGGAAATTCATGAACGCTACCTCAAAACATTGTTATTTGTGATAAAAAAAGAGAACCGTATTTTTTTATTTGGAAAAAAATTTGTAGTTCGCGCTACTCGTTTTTTCTGAATTTTTTATTTTCCTGACATGTTAAAGTGTAGCTAAAAATGCTGCTTTAACATGTAATTATTCAGGTATTATTGGGGAATATTCTCGTAATGACAGTGTCGGCAAATAGATACGCTTTCGAAAAGAGAGTACTAAAATTAAAAGATTGATACTGGCCGATAAAGGCATTGTAATGGGTTGGAACTTGTCACCGGGAGGTTTATGGGGTTGCTAATTAGAAATCTGTAGTCAGTTTTTCAAAATTAAAAATGGAGGATCCAAAATGGCAATACATTTTAAAAAAATGTTTGAATTTGTTCGAAGCTCGGCACTCGGGAGTTTTTGTGGTCGCTGATTAGAAATCTGAGGTCAATTTTTTTAAATTAAAAATAGCGGACTAAAATTAAAACGTTGACACTGAACGTTTTAAGCTTTGTCTTGGGTTGCAGTTCGTTAACAGGAGTATGAGTAACATTTTCCATTTAAAAATTAGAATTTTTTCATACACAATGCAAACCTAAAATTAAAATATCTTAGAAAACAGATCCATAATCTTCGACCCTAAATTAAGATAACATGTCTCGGCGTTTTTGTGTGTGTGTCAGTTCAGCGTTTCTACAGTGTTATCAAAAGAAATTGATCAAAAGCTTTTTGATCCGGATATTTTTCAAAAGGAGTGCCACTTAAAATATTTTTTGTACTGACAGGCTAACCCAATATTCACGCACGCCGCCAATTTATTGTCAAAAATTACTCATGCACATGCAACTTGTATGAGATCAACCGAAATTGAACGGCGTGCGTATGAAGCTAACTCAATTTCCAATTTTTGTTCTGCGTGACATTTTGATTTGACGTTTCGCTCAATGAAATCAAATGCAAACGCATGCAAGTCAATTTCGGGTGACGCAAAAAATCAAATTCGACGGCATGCGTACCAAAACGCAAGCCGCGAATATTAGGTTAGCCTGTGAGGGTTTGAGTAATAGAGTTGAAATCCAAATTTTGAAATGATTACGAGCAACGTAAAAAAATGTTAAAATATCAGATGAGAGCTCTTAACTGCAACCTAGTATTGTTCTCACTACTTTTCTTAATCTGTAACCGTAAATATTTTGTTGCTGCATTTATTTGGAGGTAAAAAAGACAATTAGTATCGCCCAATTTAATCCTCTACGTGGAATAACCAGTGGTTAAAAAATTTAACACTCGCTAACTAAATGGATTTTATATAGACTTTGCAGCCGAGAAACAAAAATTATTTTCAATTTCTTCTTATACATGACATTTGTCATAAAACCATGGTATAATTGAAGTGCTACACTATTACTATTACATATCTCACACGGAGTTTCTGTTTTTATAGAAAAAATATATTAGCTTAACAAAAGACTTAGTAAAGTGAATTTGGGTAGACATTACGATCATTTATTTTGATTTAATTTCACAGCCATTTAAATAAACCGGTCTTATTTTATAATTTTCATAACAATGCCGGGCAAAGGACATGCAGACATATGTTGTTGAAGTCAATCAAATGAACGACGAGCACTGATGGCCAGCGGGCGACAAGGTTACCTCTTTTAGGTATGTAGGTTTGGCGTATGTATGTATGTATTCCATCAACGTAAAAGAGAGATATTTAAACTGTTACCATCTCCACCCAAAACACACATGGATTCTATATACATACGTATTTCTGTGGTAACAAAAAAAAAAACCTTTGAATCATTGNAAAAAAAAAACCTTTGAATCATTGAAACTTATTCGACCCACGGCTACATCATCTACATCACCTACATCCCTTATTACCTTCTGTTGTTTTGTTTGTAATTCTCTTGATTTCACTAACTGCTCCCGGCTCTATTTAACCTTTCAATATTTATCATTTAACATTTCATTTGGCATCTGTTATGCAGCAGCAGCTTAAAAACGTGCTAAATGACAAACAATGAAATAAAAACTACAGAATAAAGCTTTCTGGTTTCCGTCGAAACCAACAATCGCCTGAAAGCATGTCAGCGAACACATAGAAATAAAAGTAAACAAAGCAAAACAACGTTACATTGTACATGCCACAACCCCGTGCTAGCAACGAAAGGCGATAACAAGAAAAAAGGAGTAGAGTGAATGACTCTCAAATTCTCCACAAACATCTTGAATAAAAATGAATTTAAAAATGTATAGCAACATTGCAAATAAGCAAAGCAAAAGAAAAAAGTTACTGCTCATTATCGTCAACATTTAAGCGAGGTGATGAAGTGTTGAAAATGAAAATTGAAAATCTCCTCGCAGACGCTAATGCTGTTGTGCGCTCGTCAACACCCCTACCATCGTCCACTGCATCTCGTAAATTCTACGTTCTACCTACCATCGGCTGGGTGTGAGTGCTATGGCGTTGGCTATGACATTGTCGATGGCCTGTCAATGTGGCAATGTGCCAGGCGCTTCATTTGCCAGATACCCACTTGGCGCCCACTCAGCTGGCGCGAAAAAAAAAAAAGTACATTGTACATACTTTAACGTTGCTAGTTTGCCGCCAACTCAACACTCCACATCCAGCCCCGGTATTGCTGATCAGCAACCACTTTTGTGTATGTATGTATGTATATGTAGTACTTATTACAAAAATGCTCCACAACAATGGCGCTACAAATCGCTATGAATTTTTTTCTTTTTTTTTGTGTTTATAAAAACATTTTTTTTCTTTCGTTCACCTGCGATTTGCACTTATTCTTATCCAAGCCATAACCTGGCCATTCTATGTATGTATGTATGTATGTCATTGTCGGTGCTTGATTTATTTACGAGGTTTACTGTTTACTTTCATAATTTTTTTTCTATTTTTCTGTATTTTTATTTGAATTTTTTTGTTTGTTCTGCTTAGCTGTCACAGGTTCAAATTTTCTATAAATTGTTATCCTTTCCCCGTAGTATCCTTGCCACCATTTAGTTATTAAAAATATAAGTATGTCTATACTCAACGCTAGAACTTCCATCATTTCTCCATTCATTATTTTTATTGTTACTTTTCGAATGTACGAGTATGTATGTATGTATTGTTAGTTGATCCAATCTCGCTTCCGCTTATAACGAATTTATCTTTTGCATTCATCTGCGCTTTGTCTGGATAAATTAAGTGCTTTTTTGTTGTTGTTATATTTGTATTTGTTTGCTGATGGATTTATTGGGTGCACAATTCACTTAATGCGCTCTGTCCTCGTAGCATTCAATTCCATTTAAGTTCAATCGAGAAACCAATTATTATTAGTGCTCAATTGGATTTAATTGTGGATGTGTGAGTTCTTAAAAAATTTCTCATATTGCTGTATTAGTATTTATGTACATACTTATGTCATAAGGAGACGGGATTAAATTGTGTAGATATTTTAACTGAATTGTTTCCAATAATGAATTATATTACCTACAGCTATGATGAATTGAGTGATAGATATTTATTATTCAATTGAATTAAAAGATACTTCTTAATTGAAAATTATTTTTTAACTCTCAGCCCCTCAGCATAGTTTTTGTAAATAGCTATCCACAACAAGTTTAATTACACTAGTTTACACCAAAAACGTTCTACGGAAGGGGACTATCCAATTTTTTCAATTTCTCGTTGATTCCGAAAATCGCGTTATCTTTTTTTCTGTTTATGAGTTTTCGGAATATTTTCAGTTTTTCCGTATTCTGCTTAAACAAAAAGAGTGATTCCACTTAATCATGTATATCTTACGAACCAATTGAACAATCGTTATACGACATACCGCAAACGAAATCTGATAAAACTCTATACCGTACATACTGTTATTCCCAGAATTGGGCGTACGTAAATTTTAGTACAATAATATGTAGATTTCAAATGTCTAAAAATCCGCGTTGATTTTTGGGAATTTTTTTTTTTTACTGTCCTACGCATTTTTTTCATATAAAAAAATTCTGAAATACTATAAATGAAAACAAAAATTGGTAGGACAGTCAGCAACGAAATTCTCAAGAATGATTTTCAGATTTTTATACCCGAGCGCACTTGTGCACAAGGGTATATTAATTTTGTTCACATAACGGTTGTTTGTAACAGCCAAAACGAATCGAGATAGATATAGACAAATGTATAC
>NW_016166199.1:0-25014 GCF_001687245.7 Rhagoletis zephyria | reverse complement strand
TTTCAAAAGTTGGGTCACTTGAGGTGAAATGCCCCATATATATATATAATCATAATAATAAAGAAGATATATGGCTGATTTTATGGTAGGTGAATTAATTCTAGAATATGCATATACGCCAGTATGCAGGTCTCAATTTTACGATTATAAAGTTAAAGCCACTCAAATTGAAGCTCTTTCGGTTTATTTTTCTATTCAACTTTCTTTGCATACGGACTCTTCAGAACAAGCAAAAGAAACAACAACTATGACTCGAAGCACCTAGAAGGTTGGTCGCCAAACAAAACATTACCTAAATCAACTTGAAGAATTGGTTTGTGGGGCACAAAAAAGTCTCTCTAAAATAGAGAAATCGACAATTGTCGGTCAATTTGCAAGATTTCGTTTTAAGCAGAATACAAAGAATTTATTAAGGGTACTCATTTAAAAGCACAAACTGGGCAAACTGTGCAATTTTAAACCCTCGCAAATGAAATGTCAAAATTTGTATGGAAAGCCATTTGCACAAAAAGGGAAACTTTGCGCGGCACTTTTGTAGCGCAACTTTGCGCAGTGTGCTGTGCAACCCTCAATCAGCTGTTTTGTTTACATTCATTTTGGTTTGTGCTCAACGCTTTTTCGAAATAACTGCGGTGAGACTTAAATATTTACTCGAATTTGAGTTTCAATTGTTCAACTTTATAAATTAATGGCCTTATTCATAAAAAATAAAGTAGCTTTATAAAAGGTTTATAAATTGAAAAATATATTAAAATGTCAATTTATAAAGCTCTTTAAACCTACTTTATTTTTTATGAATAAGGCCATAAGTATTTTAATTTAAATGTCAGAAATTGCATAAAATATATATAAATATATGAAACACGTGGCGCAAAGTTGCCCAATTGCCCAAATATGAAAATTGCGCGAATATATATATATGAGTACCCTTATTGTCTTACCTTTTTTCATTAGCAAATTACTTAAAGACTCAAACAGTGGTGCAAAACAATAGCCATAGCGAAACCCCTAGCAATTATCAGTTCTGATCAAATGTATGGGCAGCTCTGTTGGCGATTATTGATGTCATACCGTTGGTATCGTTTGCGTTTTGGCTTTTCGCCATAACTATAAGCCCTTTGAGTCGAATTGCCCTGGTTTCTTATGTAACTAGCATCTATGTATGAGGTAAACAAGCTGTTAAATATTGATATTAGCCATGTAGAGTATCCGCATGACAATATTTGACTTTAGTCGCTAGTTTCTGTGGAAGACTCTATGCGCACTTACAATGCATCCCTCGACACTTGTCGTCTAGCCCAGTTTAGTGCCTTATAGAACGGCCAGGTAATTTGCCGCAGAGGAAAATGACAGAGCAAGTAGCTCCACTGAGGGAAAGGTGTTCGAATTATGCTCTTTGTGTTTTCGTGGTGACCCGCATCAATTCCATTGAAAGTCTGGCCACTTTCCTAGGACTACGAGTGTAACATGAACAGAGATCCTTTAAGATTTCGATAACACAGCCACTCAAAAAAAATCTTGTGGTTCGCGGAACAGACTATCCTTTCCTTATATATAGTTCTGCGCTAAACACGAATCTGAAATCCGTATTTCCACATCTCGTCAGGAAGTTTTTCCTAAACTCAAAACCGTGTCCGCCACTTAATATCCGCCATTGTTTTTGAGGTTACGAAAAAATTCTTCTAAGGCAAGTTGGTCTGGATTGGAACTCTCAAAAAGGATCCTACAGTACCTCTTTAAATTAAAACAACTAAGACTCCCTTCCGTCTTTGTAGAACTGACAAACATACATTCTATACGGGGTATCCTAGACTACAAAGTCAACCAGTCTAAAATGGAGGAAAATTTTTTTTTAGAACAACAAAAAAATTAGATGCCAAATCGGGGATGCTCTATCTTTTGGTGGTATTATGGAGATCCGGATTCGACAGGAAGTTTATTTAAATTACCATCGAACTTCAACTTGTCCTGGACTTCAAAAATGGTCGAAAATATTTTTATGGAAAGACAAAAAATATCAATCACCAAGTCGGCAAAGCTACGTATTTTTGTCCGTAGAATTCATACTTTTGCGTTTCTCAATAAGAAAAACCACTGCCCTACATTTTAGAAGGACACCCTGAATTACCATCTATGTAGTGGGAGAAAAAGCGCACTTTTTGCTCCATATTTGGAATGGATAAAGTGTTATACCACCTCCACCTAGGTGAGCGAGTCCGCGAGGCGCTAAAATACTGTGGTAGCACCTATTCTGTGCCATCATGACTCTTGTGCCCGGGCACCCAGTTCAGCATTTAAAGTGCTGAAGCAGTCGTTTACTAATCTTGATGTTATTGTGTGAGATACTTTAAAATTCTGCCCAAATATAATTACCAGCAGCTGTTCAGGTAGCCCGCTCCATTAGGTTTAGGAAGGTCGATATATCCACCAGAGCACTGAGTACACCACCGCCATAAGTCCGTATTTTCCCTGTGCACTCCCAATGCACTCCAATCGGTACAAATTTCTTAGTTTTGTCCTAGCAGTTATTTGTGTAGCTTTAGTCCACCATGCCAGGGTCGCGCGGGCGACTATTGGCTTCAAGTGCGCGCTAAAAGACTGGTATGTTATTTTAGGAGAGAGTCCTCAAATGTGCGTTCCACGTGAGTGTCTTATCCAGAATTGAGACAAAAGCTTCGAAATTGAATTAAATTATGTTTCATACTTCCTTTGGTCAACATTCACTAAGCCTATTACCTACATCCACAAGAGATCTCATAAATTGGGAATGAAGCTTTGTTTCGATGTACACATTTTTCTAAACGGTTTCTCTTCCTGTCAAGTTCCACGAAAATTACGATGGCAGTGATGTTGATGACGACTGCCTGCCTGCCTGCCTGTCTGCCTGCCTACTTGGCTGCCAGTTTGGCCGCATAGAACTGCGCATTTCCTGTTGCCATCCGCCGCCAAGCAAACGACGCGACGAATAGAAAAATTTGCTAGCTGTTGCTTCGGCACAGCTGCCAGCAGCAATTGTCAGGTAGGGAAAAACGAAAATAAAACCAACAACAACAATTTAAGTGCAGCATTGGCAATGAGTTGTGGAAGATTCGCGCAAAAACAAGAGCGGCGAGATGCCAATTTTTCTCGACAATTTAGAATCTAAACACCGCACAAAGCCAGGCACCGCACGCAGCCGCTAAGCGAAGCCAAACAAAATCAGCGGGGCGTTTTTGTGCAGCTGCCGCGGGCGCGAAAGTGGTAGTGGCCGTGGTGATGGTGGTGGTGATGGTGATGGTGGTGCTGCTGCTGCTGAGCCAGTGGCTTCCGTCGCAGCACTTATTTAAGTGGCAGCTTGGCAACTTGTTGCTACCGTTCCGCAAATGCTGCACGTTTGATGTTGTTGTTGCTGTTTATTGTTGAGTGTGTGCTTGTGCGCCGCTGCCAATTTGATGCTCCTACTAAATTCTGATAGCGAGCAGCGAGAAGGTTTGCTAAAAAATTTGTGCACAACAAAAAAAAAAGTAAATAAAAATAATTGCAACAGCGCCACAAAGCACAAGTCAGAAAAAAAGTTGCTATAGAGAAACAACAAGCGGCGCGGCAGCGGCTGCGGCGACGACAGCAGCAGTAGTGGCAACAGAGGTGGCGCGGAGGAATGTTGTCGCACGTATTTTTACCAACTTTATAATATGTTGTCATTTCCTCCTGCGGCTGCCTGTTGCCTGCTGCCTGGCGCGCTACCTCTCCTACGTTCCTTGCCACAAATGCCACGATTAGATGCGTGCGGCGTACGGCGGCCAGAGTATGTTGCAGCTGCTGCCATTTGTTGCTGCCTCTTCGTGTTTGCACTTACCATTAGCACTGTTGTTGCTGCTGTTCTTGCTATTACATATTTGTTGTCGTCAATTTGGTTTGTTTTTGCCACACTTTGGCTCCTTGCAACCGTCTCTCAAATGCAACCGAAAAACTCACCACTTTTTTCATCAACGCATTTACGAGCCGAACTGCGACAGCCGCCATTGCTTTCAAACCGCCAACTTGTCTTTTGCTATTGTTGTTGATGTTGTTGTTGTTGATGTTGCTGTGGTTAAACGAAATTTTTTGTTAGCAACATCTGCAACTTAGAATTATCATCATCAAGCACATCAACAGCGAAGACAAAAACAACACAACACCAGCAATATGAGCGACTGCATAGACAGGAAAGTGAACGGCAACGGCAACGGCAACGGCAAATAGCCAAAGACGTCATTGACCAAAGCCAAATGGCATTACAACACGCTCGTTTTATATAATCTTTAATGTTGTGGCAAAAAGTTTTTCTTTCATGAATTTCAAGTGGAAAATACTTCGGTGACTTCGGTGTAACAAATAGTAATCCAGCGACCATGCAGTTCATAGCAAATGATTATTATGAGGAGGAGCAAAATGTCTTCTTCAGTAAAAGGTAAAATTTATATTGTGAGCTGGTTTGCTGTACTCAGGTAAGCTAAAAATATTTAATAACCGATTTTTTCTAGTTTTCTTTAAATTCACGCAATGGCATATCAACTCCGCCATGTAAAGATGGAGTATTTATCTATTCGAAAAGCATGTCAATCCTTCTTAGCTCAAAGCACTTAATTATGATAACATTTCCAACAAGTGTTTATGCGTGAATTTCAGCGCTACTAATCTTCGAGCGCAGTTATCGTTCGAAGGAACGATATCAATGATATTACTATTGCTAGTAGTAGTGTACAGGGTCGGGCTTTCTAGTAGCTATCCGTACCAAATTGACAGCAAGAAACGACCCGGCGTTCATACCTCTGAAACTGAATGTATTCCTGTTTACAAAGCTCTTTAAAATTCACAGTTTTGAGAATTTCGTCAATAAATGAAAAGGATCTCAAACTATAGAAAAATCTGCTATACTTCTGGAGGAACACAATTGGGAAATACGTTGCAGGGTTAGCGACGACAGATTATACGGACGACTGATAAGAACCATTTTTCTATTATAGATGGGGTTGGTGTTAAACAAAGAGGCTGTGATTTTCAGATCAGGAATATCCAAGCATGATGGAACTATATACCTCAAATCTAAGTAGTTAGACTCTTTGTCAAGGCCATTGGGTGAGCAGTGATTAACCACACATGCATTCGAGAGCTGTTTTAACCTCTTAGATATCACACTACGAACCAAAACTGGGTACCGAGAGCAAGATAAAAATAGTAAAATATCGCTTCCCATTAAACTCAGAATAAATATATCGATACCTGAGTGGAATATGGACCTATCTCGGCAGCCAGTTCGAAAACGCTATATCTCATTAAACTTTTCATGGACGCCCTATTTCAGAATTTTATTGAACAACACCCAGTATTCCCAAGACAACCAGCGCTTCCCTAATAAACCTTTAAAGGGTACTGATAGTCGAGTTCCTTTTTGCTAAGGGTTTGACCATTAGAGCTTTGAAATAAATCAATATTTTTCGCAGCCAAGGATGAACAGTCACAAGTGCAGAAGGATCTGTCTGCGCTCGGGATAACTAACTGGCGCAAATTCGCAGCCGAGAGAGGCAATTGGAGAAGCTGTTTGATCTTGGCCGACAAACCGACAAACGGTTGTAGAGCCAAATAAGAAGACGAAGTACCCACTGAATACTTAATTACAGTTCGGAATAGTTGAGACTTGTTTAATTGTGTTCCTTCTCGTTCACTCAGTCCAAAAATCAAGTGAAAGTTTTACTTTTGTTCACTAAAGGTTACATCGATAATATAACATTTTGTTTAAAACTTACTATAATCTAGCTTCACAAACTCCACGATACTTAGCAGTTTTGCACAATCCCAGATATTGGTTCATAAAAAAATGGTTCTCTTTGGATACTTGAGCACTGTACTTCTAAACCCACTTCGAATATTAATTTGCTGTGTAAAAAAAATACCTCCTTTTTTGGCCTTTAGGTTTAAAATGTTTGACTTATCTGTCGCCAGCTTCAAATACAAGAGACCTCTACTTCGGTGGCCTCCTGCTTCATTGAATAATGGTGGTACCGACACTCGGTTGCGTAATCATACCGAACGCTGTACGCTTTCGATCTCATCGGCTTACAAGCAAGCAATATACCACGCACAAGCCCACTTGGCCAGTGGCATCTTCATCTTCTCCTCTTTATGCGTAAATAATCATTAAAATCAACACTTCAACAGCAATCGCTTACATACAAACCAAAGCTACACCATGCATACATACATACATACAGATGTACATACATATGTGAATGCATTTGTTCGTACATACGATTGCTTTGTTATGTCTTAACTTTTTGGTCAAATCCCTCGCGACTAATCGCCGCCTCTGGCCGTTGGAGGTTGGACTTGCAGTCTATTGACGACTAGTATCTTTGTTAATGCTCATGTTGACGTGCCTTCCCCGACTGCTTACGCTGTTGTTGCAACTGTTGCATATACACTTTGTCATTTACGGCAAGAGGATGTGTTCATCGCGCCTGCTTGCATTCGTCATCATCCGTTTGTATTACTTGCCGCTGAAACACAATGCCGACGAACGACGAATTTGTCGCTGCGAATGTTCGCTGTAAAAATTAAAACACGCACACAACCAAAGCAAACGGCGACGTTCGTCCGACGACTGTTCGCAACGATAGACTTATTTCTATCGTCGTCGCTGGCGGCAGCGGCAAAATACGATCCCTTGTGGCCATATGCTAAATATTCTCAAGTTATTAAATCGAAATTGAAAAATAGTGTATTAGTTTTTGTTAAAAATTAATAATCTTATTATTTGCAAAGATTTTAATTGTACCTTGTCATAAGCAGCTGAATTCGTTGTCGCCGTAGTTGTGTTTTATTGAGCGAAATTTTTGTGCGGCCGTCGTCGCACTACTGTGCGAAAATTCGCCGTTCGTCGGTATTGTGTTTCAACGGTTACTTGTGTGTGTGTGTGTGTGTCTGCTGCCAGCAACAAATTCGCCACATGTTTATTCATTATTTACGCATAATTCTAACTTGCCCCTTGCGGACACCTGCTTGTCTATTGCGTCCATCTCGCCAGTAGTCTTTGCGCCGGCGCAACATTGTCGACAAACAGATAGACAAATAAAGATAAATACATGCATGCACATGCATGTACCTATTTAGCTGCAGTTGGTAGTAGAGCGGCCCTCTCCGACTACTAACTTCATTTGTTGAACGCCGTTTGTTGACTTTTTTCCTTTTGGCTGTTTTTTTCATTGAATTGTGTTGATTGCTTTCCCTCTACCCTCCCTTTCGCTCCGCACTCATTTCACATTTTCATTTGTTTTTCATGTGAAAAACACATCCACACGAGGAAATATTCGCTTCTCCAAAGCTTCTACCATCTGCCTTTGTCTGTGTTTGCGTCCATTCGACTGCGCTTGACTGCATCTTCCTTTCTAATCTCTGGCACTCGTACGTCCGCATCTTTCGCTGTGAGTTAGTTTATCTATTAACCAGTTGGTGTTGTTTTTAGTGTTGTCGCCAGCATTTATATTCTAAACGATTTTTCAACGTTTGTCTTTTTTGTCGAAGTTTTTGCGTTATTTACTTCTTTGCAACGTATTGCATGGAATTCGTCATTTGGCTTGAATTTAGCTGCATCGTGTGTTTGCCACTAGTAGGCCTCAGCGCATCGTGTCGCCATGAAGTGTTCTTTTGGCATTTGAAAATGCGTCGATTTAGGCGACATTAACAATATTTGCTACCAGTAAGGATCGCATGGCAGTTAATGGCATCCCGTAATTCCCACTGCCATTCCCAATGGCCGCACAGTTAGGACCGTCTGAAGCGCGGCGCACACAAGCGGAGTTGCATTAGAGTTTATAAATTAAGACGATAAGAGAAGACTGTAAAATCATTTTATACTTAAAACTTTTTTCATACGAGTCATGGCAAATTTGGAGTTAGGGGGGCGTGAAGTGTTTTAGGATTCGATCGTTTTAGAAGCCAAACTTGACTGCGCTCGCTAGGCGATAGGACGAAGCTATATTTAGTAACAACCTACAACCGAGAAATTTCGCTTCTGGCAATCCATCCTTTTTAAACTGGCAACTCTTTATCGTGCGGATATAAATGAGTTTTGGGATCCTATTTTACGAACTCTTTGTACCGTTTGCCTACTTCCACATACCCAGAAAAAGCTGGTTTGGCGAAGAGTTTCGGTGAAGTGCTGCAGTTAAATATGCGGTATACAAAGCCAGCCTGCAGTCAATAGCGACGCGTAAACCATTTGCGTGATACCGGTTGAAATTGTGGGAAAAGAGACATATTTTCAAGCGGAAGAGATAGACGGGAGCGCGAAAAGGTCAAAGTGCTGGCAATTTGGAAAATTCTATCGGAAGATAAGGCAGCAAACAAATGGTTTTAAGACCGGGCTAGCTTCGGTAGAGGCGAAGAAATAGTTGACGCGAATGCCGAAAAAGATCTTGGGTCAATATACAGGTATGAAACTGACGTCGCTCCATTAGACTTTGGTGAGATTAGAGCAGCAATAATGGGGCTTAGAACTGACAAAGCTGTGGGTAAATGTACCAGCTCTTAAAGGAAATTTGATCTATTTGACACATCCAAAAATTAAAATCTTAGTTTTTTCTGCCCAAAACCGCGGTATCGGTCTACTTGTTCTGGGTTATAATATCTCATAGATGATACTGTGGAAGATTAAAGCCTTTTGTGAACAAACTGATCTTGAAAATTGACCATAGATTGACCAAATAAAACAATACAAATACCTAAAAAAAAAATATATTTACTCTTTAGGTATATTTTTCTAATTTTTGGTGCAATTTTTAAAGCAAATAGCTACAATTTGAAAATTTAAATTTCATCCCAAGTGCATAAAATACGTTTATGACGTCAGCGAATACGTGGATACGAGGGCATTCTGGATTAAAAAATTTTAGTCTTTTGGTTCACAAGGATGAGTAGATAAGTAGTGAAAACGCCATTTAATTAATTTTATTTTTCTAAGCTAATAAAGGAAGGGCGAAATTCGAGCGTGTGGACCTGTGTATATTATTTAGTTCCTAACATGATTTTTCTTTCAAAAATACTTATCGCAAATTTTCACGGATATGCAAGGATAAAATTTTAGAAAGACTTTTTCAGTACCTATTCTACTGAATTTTTCCTTTTATATGATACCCCTTGCACTGAGACTTTTAAAAAAATTTTTGAATTTATCATATCTCTAAAATTTCAAAATCCTTTTAAGAAAAATACTGACGTCAGTGAGAAAAACTAAAAATGTAGTTTCACTATCTTTGGCCCCCAGTTCTGCGAATATATTAATTTTTTTTTTATGTAAAATTTACTGGGGACGGATTTTATGGAAATTGCTAAAGAGATAGAGTATATTCGATTCAGAATATCCTTGATTTAGCTTTCCCTGATTCCATATATACACATTTGATGTTGCCTATTGTACCATTAAAAAAGTGATTATAGCGAGGGAAAAGCCCTTATTCTTGATAATATACAAGTTTCAATTGTTCCATATTTAAATTGGGCACCGCTTGTATCAACTCACGACGAGCGCTCGTTTAGTACACTCAAGGCTGTGATAATGAAGAAAATCGATGGATAAATAAAGAAGTAATAAGTGGTCAGATGAAAATGCGCAAAGATTTTTTGTATGAAAAATTAGCAGGAAAGAATATTACTCATACGTCATGTACACCTGTAAATATGTATCTCGGAAACTTATCCATAGAATAAAAAAATAACTCGATTTTCGGAACCAGCAAGCAATTCTATATAGAAATTAGCTTTGTGAACCAGTGTTATTTTTAATTTTTTGCCTTTTTTGCTATTCCTAGTGCCTTTTCCTGCCTATTTCGCTATTAATTTTGCCTTTGCCAGCCTATTTTTATAGGTTTTTAGGTTCTAGAAATCCGTTCTCTGGTTATCACAATCTATCAATATGTAAAATTGCTGTTTTTACTGAATACCCTCCCCCTTTTTTGGAAGTCGGTTAAAAAGTAAAAATAACCACTCATACTCATGAGAAGTCAGTCATCTATGTATGTAAAGCAGGGCTCAGTGATGCCGTTTGCTGATTCTCGAGCGAAATGAAAAAACACTCAAAGCCGAAGTGTTTCGGAGTGACTTGGAAGGAAAATGGAAGTGACGACTTTCCAGCACAATTAGGAGTGTAAGGTTGTTCGATTCATACAAAAAATGGAATTTAAGTTTCTCAAATCATACTCATCTTTTACTCAATGTATTTTTTTTCATTTGGGGACACACTAGTATCTATCTAAAATTAGTAAAATTGAAAAAATATTAACATTTTAAAAATTACAAAATAGCTGCGACAGATATTTTGCATGCCGCCATTTTGTTTTTTTAATTTCGTGGTAAACTCTTCAAGTTCACAGAATATGTATAATATTGTATTTGATGCCAAATTCCATTGCCTTTAATATGAAAACTCTATTTGAAAACGAACCAAAGTTATTTGAACAAAAACAATTGACAATGATTTTTTCGAGTGATAATGAAAAAATTATTAATTTCGGTACTTTTTCTCTTAAAAAAACTTTTAAGCTAAAATTATTCAAATGCTTCATATTTTTTTACTTGTTTCTGGAACACCACTGATTTCAATGAGTGCAAGAAAAATGCTTTAGCATTCTTTTTTCTGGAGAGAGAAAGGAGTGACACTAACAAATTAATTTTTAAGCAAAAAACAAAACCGACTTCAATTCTTTTGTACAAAATTTAAGATTATCGTTAATTTCTTCATGATCCGATGATCGGATTTAAACCAAATTAATATGGGACCACCTGTGGGATAACATCTTGCCTTTAAAAAAAGAATTTTAGAAATCGGTTAACGATGTTTAAAGTAATGTAAGTACATTGACGAATCAACATATATTTCCATGATAATGCTGATGGACTTTTTTTTATTTCCGAACGTAAACTAAAAAAAAAAAGCAAGAATATGTATGCACATATATCTATTTTTCGTTGTTGTTTAATCTTAATTATTTTTTTGTGCAGCCAATCCAAACTCGCTCGATAATGTCGGTCATTAAAAGTCAATTTGTGCTTGGCCCCTCTACGCGCTCTTTTTGAGCGACCCGACAACAAGTAATGTGCAACGATATTACAACAGATTTGTAGCACACTAAAGTGCAGAACACAGAATAAAAACAAAAAAAAAAACAAAAAACAAACAAAGCATCAACACACAAAAGGTGCCACAAAATATTGCAATTACAAGCAAGTTGCCTGTGTTTTCATACGCGCCGCTTGCGGATGAGAACGCTATGTGTACATACATATGTATCTACTATCGACGAAAATATTTCACAAACATTTGCCACATTTTTTGTAACAACGCCGAACGGCAGTGTCTTCAAACATGGCGCAATAACTATTCCATTGCGTTCGGTCAGTGACGGCCGATGTTGCCGCCGTTTTCTATTCCCTGCGTTCGGTGTTAGCGATGCCGATCGCATTGCGGTCGATCGGCGTTTGCTTTGGCGCAATCTCAGCCTTTGCCCGCTTCATTATTTGAAGACTGCAGCGCAATGATGACGAGTATGTACAACATAGCTTCCACTCTTTGGGGAGGCGGGTTTGGCCGCTTCCAGCAGTGAATTTGCTGGTAATGATGCTGCATCGCAGGCACTGCGTAGCTGGCCATCGCTGCTTTGTGCTACTGCTGGTTTTGCTGCTACTGTTCTAGCTGCCGGGCGTTGATGATGTGAATGATAGGAAGTTCAGCGCACAATCACTTACATTTCGCTTTCGTGTGTATTTCTGTGTGTGTGTGCGTAAGTCTTGGGAACGAGGAGCCTTGGTCTGGCCGCAGCAACAGCGTCAATGACAGCAGCGCCGGTGTGAGCAAAAAGTGGCAGATCAACATAAGTACAACAAATGCGCACAACAAAAACAGGAAAGACTAACAAAAATAAAAACAAAAACGCCTCAACGGAAACCCAAACCAAGGAATGAGCCATACCAAAGCTAGTCGGGCATTGCAACGCTCTGCAACAAAAAGTGGACAAAATGCTCATTTAAAAATGCCAACGTTCGTTCGCTTAACCACTTGCACACATCCCGCTGTCTCTTCCCGCTGCACATTTGCAACTCGTCAGATTTTTTGTTGATTTGTCAAATTATTCAGCTGAATTTCTTGAGAATCGCTGTTGTGGCCAGTGGATCTAGTTTGGTTGTAGTTTTTGTGCTGCAGGAAAAGAAAGGAAACCTGATGATGCAATTAAATACAAGAACCTAAATTTATTTAAAAGAAATCATGTGCCCAATAAGACGTCGGTATAAATACATATGTATGTGTACTTACGCGGTATGCCTTATGGGAACTTGGTTTCTTTAACACAGAGTAAGGATAATAACAATCTGTGATTAAATATACAAACCTGGATCCACATCACGCTCGAGATCAAGAGTCTCTTCTCTTGTTAAGATGATAGGTGTATTCTGGCGGTATTCTGCTTCAGAGTTGATGCATGCACCTTATCAGCTTCTCGCCGGCGTACTTGAAGAACTCGGCTAGCGGGCCGTCAGCTGCAACAGCTTTGTTGTTTTTCAGCCACATAAACGCTATTTGTACATCTTCATAGTAAGGCGGTGAGACATGGACTCCATCGTCATCTAATGGGGGCTCGCATTCGTTTTCTCACGAAATGGGCGGGAAATGTGGTTCCACTGCTCGCGTATGTCTTTTTGTAGAAGAATACTCTATGAAAGCAGGTGCGAGAGTCGAGTTTGGACGATTGGTTTTCTCTTTTTTCGATCTGGAGACAGCCATGTATCTTAATAGATCTTTTAAGCTGGGACCTAGTACTGCATTATACCAAGTTTCGGGCCCCGGCGAAATCAATCAGACTCATTCCGTTATTGGACGTTCCCATCTATGTCAACCTTGATCTTGAAATCCCCAACCACGATTTTTTTATCGTGTGGGGGGCAGCGCTCATATGTACGCCCCGAGCGCCCATAGTAGAGATCCTTGGACGCCTCGTCGTTCTCTTCCGTCGAGGCATGGGCACAGATGAGCGAGATGTTGAAAAATCTCGCTTTGGTGCGGAATGTGGCTAGACCTTCGTCCACCGGAGTGAAGACCAGTGCTCGACAACGGAGTCTTTCTCCACCAAATTTGCACTCCTTTAAGTGGCAACTGCAGTAGACGTCGCAGGACTCCGGGTTTACCTTGCCTTGTCACGTCCATCTCGTTTCTTGGATGACGGTGATGTCATCCTTAGACTTTTCGAAGACATCAACCAGCCGGGCATAGGTACCTACCTATTAAAGGTCCGGATATTCCAGGTGTATACCCTCAAACCATAGTCCTTTTTAAGTTTGCCGTGGTCGTCATCGACAGAAGGTGGTCTCATCCGTGGCATGTTTTTCGTTTTGATTGGCGAAGTTTAATGCCTTCTGACTTAAGCTTGCTGCCAAACGGGTGTTTGGTTGCTACGGGGAGGATACGTGGATATGCACAGGAATCACTTCTGGCCACTGTCAGGTGAATGGCAGTCCAAAACCTTTCCCACTTAGCTGAACTTTTGCATACGGAACCATCCTCCATCCATATGAAAAAGTACATCGGCGGAAAAGTACATCCCCTGTGGAAAAGAGAAAAAAATTGTATCACCAAATATGGTTTTCAGACTGAATATTGCGCATTAGAAGATTCGTAAGCACGATAAAAATTTTTGAGTAGCTTTGATATTAGGGAGGGTATGTAAATATGTATGCATGTACACTGAGGGAAATAATGCATAGTTAAAATGGACACTTTATATTTGATTATCGTTTAAAAATTTTCGTATTTAAAAATAATATTTTCATACCAAAATTTAACATGCACGGGAAAAATCTCTACTTCTGAAATGGTGCACTTCTAGTACATTTAGACCCAGTACTGGTTCGTGATAAATCTCTTTTGCATGCAAACAACTGGCGAGTGTAACATCGCGACGTCCTAGGAAGTGTCAATTGCACCCCCTTTTCGATAGTTCCGAACTAAACCTAAATTCTGTTGTTCCGAACCAGTTGTAAAATCGACAGACGAAATAAAAAAGTATCACGCGTTTACAATCTTTTTGGTTCTTGTGTGTGTGCGATTTTAAATTATTTTCAAAGAAATGTGTTTTCAATTTGAAATCAAATTTGTTCGAATGATTGTAAGAAATGTACGTTTACATACCTTTGATATAGCTCAGTTTGCAGAGGTGCTTGCTGTTATTGGTTAGATTCCAAACGGTCCCAAGCAGTTAAAATGTTAAACAAAAATGTCTGTTTTGTATTACCAAACTATAAAAAAAGCATCTGCGAAGTGCAGAATGGAAGCGTATTTGAATGAAAAATCCACATAAAAAACACATATCTATGTAAAGTAAACAAAACTAACACTTCGTGTTCAATGCTATTTTTATGCCAAAGCGATTTCTTTTCATAAAACACCTTAAATGTTACATAATCACATCAGTTTTTGCGCACGTCAACGCTTGCTTTACCGCTGGTACGTATTGCCATTTTTCTTTTCCCGCCTGCACAAATAACTCTTGACATTTGACAAGAGGAAATGTCAAATGCAGCAACTCAAGTTCTATGCCTTTCATTGTTATCTCTTTTCCGCATTGGCATCAAACGTTCCCGGCCGCCACGTTTTTTGTAAGTGCCGATGTCGAATCATCTATGTGAGTATTCGCATTCGTACGTGAATACGAATAGATACATATGTATGTATATACCTACATATGTACATACATATTTATATGTGTTAATGTATGAAGTCCTGCGGCATTAAAGAAAATTTGTTAGCAAAATTCTTATGGACGGCTGCAGCAATTTACATTTCTCGGAGTAAATTAACATGCTAAAGCGTGTCTGTATGCACGACGCGTCCACTTTTTCCAGCTGCGCATGCGCTACACCACGTTTTCTATTCTCGAATGACATAGCGACATTTACTGCGCCGGAGCATTGGCCAAATTCAAATTCGCCCGCTTGTCTAGCTGGTACTGGTTGTGGACACGCTTCCAATGTTGTCAATGAACCCTCCGCCGGTAAACCTCTTGCAAGGCATTGCCATCATCTGTATACATATGTACTTACATACAAAAATACGTAACGTCTTAAAAGCAAATGGCTTGCTTAAATTAATATCTTCCTTACAATCCGCCGTTTCTTGCTTGGCATTGTTGTTGAGAATTGGTTGCTTTGTTTTTTTTTTTTTTTGTTTTATGCTATTGTCCATTTCAGCAGTTGTTGGCAATAGAACTGTTCAAAAATTCTTTTATTTAAGCGAATAAGTCTTCATTTTCTTCAAATGCCCCTTCACTTCATTTCATTCCTTCTCCTAACTGCTTCTATACTCAACTTCTTCTATACTCAACTTCGATTGATTAATTTTTGTTGTTGTCAGTGTCAACAACTCCTCAAAGTGCGTACATATGCACCCAGATCATTGGCAACCTGTCGGTCCGTCAAGCATTCGATTGGTGGTGTGTCGATGCCGGCAATGTCGTTTTTGTCAGTCCTGATCCACTGCGTTGGCGGCAACTTTTGCCAGTAAAATGTGGCTTGTCCGCATTGTGTTTGTCTGGAGTTGCTGGCTGACTGGTGACGAAAACCCATTCCGTGCAATCTGACTAATTGCCATGCACCGCTGTCAATTGTGAGTGTCAATCAGTATTCAAGAAAGTGAATGATTTTTATTTTATTTGGCTAATAGGACCTTAAAGTGCCGCCTTTGCGATTAGAAAATAATAAACCTAAATCCTTGCCCATTTAATCTTTATAAGTTCAAACAATGCAAGTTCCACTACCCATTTTGAAAAGTCAATTTATTACACCACTCACGGATTCAATATGGATCCAGGAACAGTATGATTTGCATTCTTTCAATATTAAGCTTAAATAAGTCACAACAATATAAGGCCGTTTTGCCGACCGCAATAATCCAAAAAACAAAAAGCAGACAAACATCATTTTCAAAGATCTCAAATGCCGTCCTACGACTTCTCAAATCTCCCTCTCGGCACGACTAAGCATCGAGACACACACCCCACGGTTGCATGCATTATGTCGTAGTGGTTTCCACTTCGTCGCGGTTTTATGATTGTGGCTCTCCAGACACCCGCGAAGAACTTCGAAAAATTTCTGCTTTCGGCCCAAAACGATATAGTTTGTAACCGCCAGACTGATATTTGGCCAGCTAGTTCCCCTTACCAAAGGGTATTTAACCATTGTGTGAAGTAAATCCAATTTGTAATGACTCTGCCTCCTAGATTGAAATAAACTTGAACTATGGCATGGGTTACGTTGACTTTATGGGTCGATTACCGAACTGGTCAGCTCGGCTTGCACCATAACCGTTTGAGGACTCCTTCGATTTTCTCAAGTGTTAAATTAGGAGGGGTTCTTCTAAAGTCTTGAGGACCACTTTGGTAAGGAGGTCTACTCCCACTGGACCCAATTTTTTCAGCACCAGCATGCATGTTCCGCGGGCACCAATGACTTTGGAAGCTTTCGCCTGCTCGATTGCCACTTGGGCCTCACCGCTGGAGAAAACAAGGGGTGCACTTGAAGTTAGCAGTCTTTGCAGCCTTCTGGTCACTCGACGTTTGGCTCTGTTCATCGTTGGATGCAGCATGAACTGTTGGCTTAAATAGTTCGCGCATCGCTCCGGGTTTGACGGGCACTAGAAATGAAATGGCAAGTCTATAGTTGCTCCTCCCACTTCCTCCGCTTGTGTAGGTTTACTAGTGGCCGAATCTCGTAAAACGTAATCCCTGATGCGGGGATATCAGGGATCGATCTGGTCAAGGTTATCACGCGCGTTTGCTGGAACAGCCGCTTCAGTTGGGAAATTTGGGCGGGTTTCCTAATTTACGGCAGCCTGCATGAATCTTAGTTGGCCACAAAGCCCTTCCAATCAGTTTTGGTCAAGTTGATATAGGTTCGGTGTTTCGCGGAAGTAAAATCAGGCAGGTCGTCTGATGTTAACGCCACCATAGATCGCATATTATGCTATTTATCAGATTAATTCTAACTATTGTTATGTCGGGCATGTTGCTGCGGGTACCCATAAACCTGGTGGGCGCGTCGTCGTTTATTGTGCGGAATTCCGAATCGGCTTTCTAATCAGCCAAGTGGATAGTACACTTCCAAGGCTTAAATGCCAAAGATCGTGGCGTACGTCGTCACCTATGACCACCTCTGAGGCTTTCATCTCTGAGGTGCGCACCTATATCAGGGTGATATCCTACCGAGCAACTGACGGCAGGGCATAGCCTTTCCTGAGCATTTTTTATATGGAGTTTCGACTGTTCTTAAGATCCGCGTACTACGCTTAAAACCGCTGCATTTCTGGGAAACAAAAATTGAAAACCAAAGGTTTGTCTCTACGCCTACAAAGCCGGGTGTTCAACGGTAATACGTTGCAATACACAGTGTTTTATTTGGTTGAGGTCCTCTGCTCGATCCTGAAATGACTGAGCATTGCCACAGCCGTCGATCAAACCCACATCAAAAGTGAATCTCTGCTTGTTACCGACTACGATAAGATCTTAAATTTCTACATCTATTTGAAAGCTAAGTTATCATCAACCTGCACGAGGCTCACACTATAACCTTCTTTACCCGATCAGCAGCTATCTGACTTCAGCTAACCATTTTTCCTCATTTGTATTGCCTACAAACAAAAAATATACTCTCCTTCGTTTCGGTTTGCAGATTTATGAACTTTATATTTGACACTGATTTCCCTTTTCTTAGCTGAAACTCGATTGCCTACGCCTCAGCATTCTGTGACGCGCACCAATTTTCGGTTGTTGGCTCTTTCGGCTTGCTCATGTACCGAAAGTCAGGCCCTTCTTCTTCTGCCATTTCAGTTAATTTCAATTTGGAGTCTTACATTTGGCAGCGCATAACCGATCGTATTTTATTATGAGTGCATGCCAGCCGCCTGTGCGCATTCCTGCTTTGTATTTTGTGTGTCCCCTCTTGCTTTTCGCCCAACAAAGCTCCATCATGTGCTCCCTCTTGCAATTTTCGTTTCTTTCGTTTTCAGTCGCGCCTAGCCGGTTTCGCATGGATTTCGTTTGCTGTTGCGTTTTTGTGTATTTTTAGCTCCGAATTTTCAGTTTCGGCCGGTTTGGGAGCCCATACGCTGCTGCTGGCATGGCCTCTGTAGCAGCAGGCATCCTGTTCATGCCATTCGGTATCAACTGTGAAACAACAACAACAACGGTAACAACAAACACGGCCACGGCCAATGCACGCTGGAATGGGGTAGGCCTATAAATCTACTCCACTGCCATAATTTTTTTCGATATTCGTTTTGGGCTGTAATTTTGTAATCGTGTGCCCGTGTGCCCGTATGCCCGTATGCCCATGTGTGCGAGTGTGATGTTGTGTGCGGCGAGCAACTTGCGTCCGCTAGCCGTGCCCCCAATTTCGTCGTAAACGCCGCAACCATCCACACACTGATGCCGATCTTTGGCCGCCTTTCGTTTTCGCGAGTGTTTATAGTTGTTGTTGATATTGAATTTTCATTTGTCAAGGCCAAGCGGGCGTTGAACCGCGTATGTGTTCGCTCAATTTGGCCGCGCGGTTGGCGTCGGCGCTGTCGTCTTGATTTTTGAGTGCATTCAAATTTGAAAGTTGCGGCGCGCGGTTTGGCAGTCGCCCGATTCCGCGTACAATTTTTGAACAAGTACATACACACATATGCATGTATGTATGTACATGTGTCTTTTTATGTAAGTGTGCGTTTTGGCAATAAACAGAATTGCAGAATAATAACAGCAACAGGCACTGCATTCAAACGCTGTGGCAATGGCAGTGGCAGTGGCAGCCGTTGCGACCAAAGTAAAGTTGAAATAAAACTGAAATTATGGGGGAACCGTGACGCGGCTGCGGCTGCGGCTGTGGCAGTGGCAGTGGCATCGAGTGCACTGAAGTGCGCAATTAAGCTTTTTTGTTCATGTGGCACTCCATTTGCGGCCTCTTCCCCTCGGCGACCACAGCGACTGTCTAAAGTTGGATATGCTCTTTTTTCGTATTTTCGTAATCTATCGCAGTGGGGTTGAGCGCCGTAATATTATAGTGATATTGCAATTTGCTCACAGCAACAACCATATTGTTGGCGGTGGGGAATGGGCATGGTATGCTGTCATATTTGCAGCTTGTGGTAGCCATGCTATACCTATATAAGAGTATGTATGTATGTATGAATGGTTATATGCCGCTGCAAGTGTTTTGATCGATTGCAATTTAGGATCGGCGATATCGTTGCTGCTGCAGAATCACAACGCCAGCAACAGCCAGGGAAGCCAGCGGCGTTGTATCATCGAAAAACTTGAAATTTCATAATAGATTTGTAAATTGTGCGCTCATATTTTTGCGATCGGTAGAAGGAAAAAAGCGATGCACAGCAACAAAAACGTAGCCCCCGTATTTCGCTGATGTGAGTCTTCTCCCTAGGGTTTTTTTTTTGTTTGTTGGAACCCATTTGAGGCTTTTTCAGATGAATTTTGTTTCTTTTCCATCAACATTAATTGCATTCCCAGCACTTTTGCCATAAAAACCTAAAATGGACCTGAGTGAAAATATTTAAAAAAAAATATTAAATCTGTAATTTATCTTAACACCTCGCAGCTTCTCTGGGAAAATATCAACCGGATATGCGCACATTAAATTTAGGAATCAGCTGAATAAATGTAATCGCCGTCTTAGTAATTAAGCAATATACAACTCAATATTTTAAATAAACCGCAAAACAGTGTTGACCTACTTTCACAATGCCACACTCGTCACCTGAAGGCGCTGTACCTTTATTGTATCAAATTGACTTTAATAACCTTATCTGTAGATGATCCAAAAGGAATGCTTGAAGCGCATCCAGTTGGCATTGGCTGAGAGGAGTTTCGCATTAAAAAAAAATCAGACGAAAAAGACGTTGCTGCAGATATTGGGCCTATGTTCGCTCACCCAGTCCAGAAGTACACGGAGTCGATAGACCGATCAGCGCTGTGCTTAAAGTGCGGTAAGAGATGTAAGCATCTTGCTTAATGTTCTTTGTACTCGAGGTTTACAAGATAAAACCACTGCTTAGTGCGCGACACGATGGACATTCTGCATGAACGATTAGAGGTACGGTGTATAAAAATAACACCTAGTGCAGGTATGGAACCTCTATTCAAACCCGCGTCGCTTATTGAGGAATCAGCTACATTGCAAAAGAAACAAGGCAACCTAGTCGAATATCTTAAAAACTTAAAAGCCAAGGAAGCCATCTTGGCTAAAATCCTTGTCTCGAACCAAACTGAACCCATCTTCAGCATTTCCTTGTTCCTTGGATATAGTTAAGCGCAAAAAATACAGCGATTGTACACAAGAACAACGGCGCTGCAGTGAAAAGATCATTCGACTCAGAACCTATGAGTGCACGAGGAAAGCAAGGGCGTCCACGAAAAAAAAATTGAGGGACCAAGTACAAAAGGACCTGTATGCACTCGGTATGAGCAACCGACAAACAAGACAGTGAGGATTCTTGAAATAAGCTACAACAGGCCGATAATGCTACCGGAACAAAGCGAAAGTTTCATACGATCGTAAAGTTCGTAAGGGAAGCCTTGCCCTATACATAAGTACTTCTCTATGGTCGAAACCGCTCTGATTAAGCTCATATACTGATTTCTAGCTCTCGCCTGATAAGCGCATCTACAGAGTAGAGGCTTCCGGGTGATAACCTTGCAATTTTATGGAGCGGATACCCTATATTATTTGTGCATACCTTCCTGACTGGTCAGGTAGATGTAAATTGAGAATGTTGTTCGATCTCTTTTGGCAAGTAGTTCTTAAAATTATAATCTCAGTATGCAGGAGTATATAGCTAGTGTTGATTGCCACTATCACCACAACTCGTCAGAATTCTTTAAATTGTCACATATTAAAAAACACGAAAAATTTACTAAATAAAATAAAAGCTAAAACCCAAATCCAAAAAAGGCAAACAAACCGAAATAAAACTGGAACCAAAACCGAAACCGAAAAAATTAATGCAAAAAAGAAAACCAACCTAAGCGAATGAGCGAAGCAACAAGCGACAACGAAACAATCGAAATGAGCCAACGAAAATTTTTCGTACAAAATTCATTTACTTGGTCACTGACCGTCCTCAAGGTTCTTCGTCGTATTTTCGTTTGCGTTCTGTCAAGCCCACCAGCAACTCTGTGGTTGCGCGCGCCCTGGACGCTCACTGCGCTTGGGAGTCGGGCGACCGTGCATGCCGAGGTAGGTCGGTGAGGACAGGACGCGCAAATTACACAGCAAATGAGCGCCAACAACAACATCAAGCAAAAGAAAAACAGAACGAACAACTGACTGCAACAATGCAACGTCAACGACTGGGCAACAGCGACACACAGAACCTCACAGCCACAACCACAACCGATAATCAACGACGACTAATGAAAGCAAAGTGCATGTAAAATTGACGAATAAGCCGAAAGTGTATAGGGGCAAACAAAAATGTCGACTGCAATTTGGCTGGCTGTTGGGCCAGAGGGTCGAGGAGAAGGGGAAGCGACTGACTAACAGGAGAACGCATTAAATAACGCAAAAAGCGGCGAAAAATGCAGTAACCACAACTAAAAAACATGGAAAATTATGAGATCAAAAAATGCACTCTTCGTGGTAGCTACTCAGTTCAATGACAACGCCAACAACAACAACAGCAGCAACAACTCGCGACGCATGCAAGTCAAAAGCAACAATTGATGCGCGGTTTTGCACAGCTGCGCTCTAGTACAACGTCACAATGAGCAGCACAGCACGCAGGCGTCGCAGCAACATGCTTCTTCTTCCTTCCTCCGTGTTTGGCAAATTATCGTCCATCTTCATTTGCACTCAAAATTTTGTTTGCCAAAAGAGCTGTGCTGCATTTTTCGGGTGGTTCTCTTACAACATTTCGGGAAGAGAGCATGAAAACTTGTTTCTGTTCGCATGAAAGTGAGACCGAAATATGCGAACAGCGACAAAATGCATTCAACAGGCGGCAGTTGGAGCAACAATGGAGGAGGACAACCGGCAATTGTGAGTATCGGCTTCGGCTTGCGGGAGAAGAGTGATTAATTGGCTGACATGCAATTGCCGACATTTAGGCGATAATATGGCATTCATAACATCGGCATATGCAGCCGTGGTCAACGTAGAACGAAGAATGACTCAGTCAGGGAAATTATTATTTAAATAAGGAAAACTATTAAATATGAGTTATGTATTTCAAATTACTTAGTATTTAAAACTTACCATAGACTTTTATCATTTTTGATTTTTTAGAACCAAATATATTTAGCTACAGATTTACCATCGGTTAAACTGGATTCACCGTTGAGCGTAGTTCATTTTTAAGTATCCAAGACGAAGAAAAGTAGAACACCTTGCTATAACAACCCAAATTATTTCCATTATATTTGGCTTAAGAAGTTATCTATCACATACCTGTGAAAGTATCTGACTAACTGGGACTAAAGTGCCGTTTTCTCAAGTGTCTTTTTAAATTTATCTGCCCCTAGTCCTCTTCACCAGGAAGTATAAAATTCAGGAAAGGAGGAAACCTCAGAAACACAGAAAAATCACATGCAATATTTGGAGGGAATAAGCCATAAAATCCATAGTGTCGAATATGTTGCCCTCAAAAAGTATCCTGGTGTGCAAAAATTAACTAAAAATGCTAGGGTTGACTAGGAAAATTCACTTGTACTGGGTACCGGGGCACAAGGGCATAAAGGGAAACGGAAGTGGTAGCACAAGAAGGAGTGCTACTAAAAAAATTCTATCTCCCTGCAGGTTCTTAAAAAGCAATGCGACTTAGGCATGTTCCAATAGGTTGGTAAAAGATGGCCACAACAACGGGGATGAAAAGTATCAAGAGACTTCTGATGGGTCTCATAACGGTTCAGAATTGGTTAGCTAACCACGTCCGTAATAAGGGTTTGGTGAGTGGAGATAACAGTAGGAAAGTGTGAAATAGAACAAGAAAAGGTGGAGCACATAGTGTGCGACTGTCCAGTGCTGGCAAATTTGCCGCTGAACTGCTTTGGGAGGCATTCTTCCCCAACCTCAAGCAAACAACAAATGGAGGATTCCACAAAATCCAGAAATTCGCTAAGAATGTTTCTTATGTTCTTAACCCACAGTGCCCACCTATTCATCATGAATGGTCGTTTTTATCTGGTAACACTATGGCCAAAAAAAAAAGCTGTCTATGTAAGGCTTTTACTAGCCAGTCAGTTCTACCTAACCTAACTCTCTTCCCGTCGCCAAGAAACTTTGCTAACATACCAGATCTTTAAAATGGCGTTATCCATTTTTGGATACCTCCTTTAGTTTCCGAGATATTGAGTAACAAGTATTACTAACTTAGTAAACATTTTTATCACAATTGTTAGTAATTCATAAAAAGTGGCTGCCAAGCAGTTGACTAAGGTTTGCAAATGTAAATTTAAGAGACTTCCTAGATTCAGTTGCAAAGCCCAAACGCATCCAGTCACATATGAAAACTCAGCTACCAGCAGTCGCACAAAAACAAACAATATTTGTCGTTCACTGCCAGCATCATGCAACAACCCCAGAGCCCCAACCACTAAACTATACGGTTTTCCGCCAATTGTGCGCACAACAGTTCATTGCTCGTTGTGGTGAATGTCGTGAACAAGTGTTGCCACATGCTGGTGATTAACTAAATCCCAGCCATGACAAACTACCTAAGCTGATTACGAAATCACATGTTGCCACTGGAACATCGTTCACCTATCCACACGCCAGCCTAAGCAGTCAACGGTCTGACAATTGTTTCGTGCTGTCTGACTGCATGGCTGCCTAATCTGGCAACAAGTTCCGAATTTCGCCAGGCAACCAAAAAAAAAAAACAGCACAGCAGCCAAACATCACCCGACATCGCCTGACTAAAGAACACTTTAAGCGGTGACAGCAGGTGTTTCCAGTTACCGGCCAGACGGGCAGTTGCAGTAGGCTGCTGCGCATTAGGCGGAGCACAATAAAATTAGGAAGTTTAGCATAATTGGACATTTCGAAATGTTTCACTTGCCTGGCCAGCAGAGGCATCCTTAACCATGGCACGGTCTGGGTGAATGCGATGTCGAAATGAGCGACGGCATGCAACAAGTTTTTGTCATTTAACCAAATCGCATTTTAGTGGCAGAACACATTGCATGCAACAAAATGTGGTGATAAGGAAAATGAATTTATTATGTTGCAAAGTCTTACGATTCGCGAATTATAAACCGGTACATATGTGTGCATATACATATATTTTTGATTTGATCCTGTTGGCTACAGTTTGCAAATTTTCAACAAGGCGCTTACTAACCGGAAAAATATGATAAAGTTGATACATACAAGTATTTAAATGTATGTATGTGTTCAAATAATGCCAATTAGCACCTTCGCCAACTATTGAATTCAATAACTATTTAAAAAATTTCATGGTACTTGCTTTTAAATTTTCTGCTACGCTTTATAAAAATTTCCTTCACCTATTATTTCAGTTTTCAGTTCAATTTCAAATTGGCAGTGCAATCAGCGGTCAGGGTGAAGCGCGTTTGGAGAAGAAATGATTGAAGTTCACAATTACCAGGGTGTAGTGTGGAGCCTTGCAACGCTCTCGTACCCTCTGCATGCGCATTGGAATCTATGGATTTGGTTGATGTAAAACGGGTAGACTGGGCCATCACGTCCTTCCAGCTCTAAAAAAAACCCATATGCCACTCAATAATACATTTCTTAAATTCCTCGCCTGAACAAAAAATTTTAATTTCGAGTAGATATAGTTCCAAATGTTTTCAACTTCGGACTTGTTCATCTCCATTAGAAGACACAGCTGTTCACAAATACAAACTCAGCTTAAATTGGTAAGCACCTGCTTTGCATGTATGTATGTACATATGTAGCTGTCCACCCTCGGCTGCCACAATTGGCATCGAGATCAGCGTGCAA
>NW_016166198.1:3384-25015 GCF_001687245.7 Rhagoletis zephyria | reverse complement strand
GGGTATTTATTGTTCGGCTCCGCCCGAACTTAGACTTTCTTACTTGTTTCCATTATTTTTCTTCAAAAGAATGGTAGTTTTTCAAACTCAGGTGATTTAACTTTTAACTGACTACTACGATAACAGGAAGTTATATGAAACTTAAAATTCTTACAATTTTTGTCACTCGACCTTCCACTAAATAGACACAATATTGAAATGAATTTGGCATCATTTTGTTTCTTATAGTAAGATTCACGTCAAAAACTTCGCTTTTTAAGTGTCTGCGTCCTCTGTGCTTAGTATTACAGGCTGTATTAATGTTTTAAGTTAAATTTCATTGCCCTTTGATTGGGTTCTTGGTCTGCTCATTGCAATCTGATACACGTTTCAGTTTCTCAACTTACAAAATAATGAATCCAATAATACCTAATGCAAGGGAGTTTTTTAAAATTGTTTATAACGAATCCGTATTTTTAATGTAACGCCTGCAGTTAGTCTACGACAAATGTCGAATCCAGAGTCCTCCACGTGGAGGTTGACGGGCTATAATTGGAACCCTTTCTTATTTCTTTTTAATTTCATAATTTTTTTAATTTTTTAATATTTTAAATTTCTTAAATTTTTATGTTTTTTTCTTGATTTTTTTATAATTTTTTATAGCTTGTATATTTTTTAGTATTTCATATTTCTTTTTCTTTGTTTGTAACACATCGTTCATTTTCAGAATAACTGTCATCTGAATCTACTTGTTTAGTCACCTTGTGATTTGGACTTTGAAGTAGAGCTATGCTTTCTGTAGACAATTTGACGCGCTTTTCTTCGCTAACATTTTTGTTTACAATTTTGTTTGAAATTATGGGATCTGTTTAATCCATTGCTGTATAAAAATCTTCTGACTTCTGAAATCTGACAGGGTTTCAGATCTACTAAATTTTCTGATATGTCAATGTCGCAAAAATATTAATATTTCTTTTAAAATTCCCCCGCGTATTTTAAAATTCCAAATCTGACTTGAGATTCATAATCAGCCATCCTAAAAATGCCGCTATAGACAGTTTTATAAAAATTTTATATATGCTTTTTTTTAATAATCCGCCATTTTGAATTTTCAAAATCTGACTTCCGATTCGTAATCAGCGACCTCAAAAACTACCTACAGACAGATTAAAAATATATATATTTTTTTTTTTAATCGTCCGCCATATTGGATCCTTCATATTTAATTTTCCAAATCTGACTTCAGATTCGTAATCAGCGAGTCCATTAAATCGATGAATGGTTTTATATTTTTACCACTTCCTATCAGCAAGCATTTTTGATTTGGATGAATTTTGGTCAGAACTTTTCTTTTATCACAACTCGAAGTTCGGGCAAGGAATTGCATGAATTAAATTTTTTCCAAATTTAGGCAAATTTCTAAAATTCACAATTTCCGAGATTGGTTTAACGATTTTTTTATTTCAAAATATTAAATTTTTTTAATTATAACATTTTTTTATATAGCCCCTAATATCACCATTAAAATTAGATAAGAACAATTTTTTAACTCGGATAATATTTAAGTAATTAAAAAAATTAACTTCCTAAATCCGGAAAGTTGTGAAATTTCGAAAAAAAAATTTTTTTTTTTTTGTTGTTAGCAGAACTTCGTTATATGATAAAAGAAAAGTTCCGATCGAAATTCATTCAAATCAAAAATGTTGTATTCCAATCATTGTTCGATTTGACAGGGATTGGCCCTTAAACTTTCTATGCTTATGTAAGTATGTACAACTATTTTCACATTTTTCACCAACATGCAAGCATAAAGTCAAAGGCCAACAAGTATGTATTTAAGTAAAAGTGAAAGTAGAGCACATTCTCCTATCGACACACATGCGCATATTTACCCAAATACTCTCACACACTCAACGTGCATGTGCTTGAACATGGCAAAGGTCCTTAATGTTGAAAACTAAAAGCGCTCCAGAAAATTGCTAGTTTATAAAAGCGTTGTAGGCAAAAAAAAATGAACACAAAAAAATAAGAAAAAATTCAGCTGAATGCACGCATAAGTGTATTTCCCTAGAAACGATTTTTTCATACCTTACCACACACACCCACACCGCACACATACTTACCATAGATACACACATTAAGGTAAGTGCTTATGTATACACTTGAGTTAAATTAGTTCAAGTGTAAAGCATTTGCGGGAAAGGTAATGAATACGATACGAGCCTTACGTCCTTGTAGAACCCACTCATGAAATTATCTACATACATATGCATGTAAAAAGAATCATTGAACTAAAGATAAGTCTGAGCGAAGGTTTTCAATTTTATAGCATAAAAGGTCAAGGTGATAATGTTATCATTTTTTTTTTTCATCTTCAGCCTATTTGCCTACCACCTGAAGAGCTATCCACTCAGCTGCGAGCTTTTGAGGATAGCTGAGAATTAACCACTTTCCAGGCGGTGTGTTATGATTGCATGGACACTGTATGTTACACGTTACACAACTATTTTTAGTGCGACCTTTGTAATACTTCCGTTAACCCAAGCGAGCGACCCAAGGATGATTACGAAATGGACCATTTTCCGTTTCGCATATAGATAAAACTTAAAGATAAAAAACCAATTTCGTATAGGCGAACCCATACCTTCCGATCCGATGAGCGTTTGCGTAGGACTGCGTATTTTTTGGAGTAGTGCTGTGAGGTCTTTCCTATACCTACATACATATGTAGATCCAGAAAAAAAGAACAAACTTTTTCATTGTAGATGACACTGTGTGGGGTGTTGCAGTGTGTCTAACATTGTTTTTGATTCATCCAGAGACAATTAAAACTTCCTTAGCTCTGCGGCAATAATTTCTGTGTAGGAGACCAATTTTGCAGCAATTGATAGTATTGCTTCGCTCAGCCTTCATAACTCTGGCAAAACTCCGTTCTGGCTACAGTAACAGATTAAGCTTTTTCTTAAAGATTTCTGGATCGTAGGAAGACCGATATTCTAACAAAGTAGAAGGTTGGAACAAAATGACAAACTGATACCTGGAGTCTCCTTTGGTAGAAATTACGTCGCTAAATTTCGTACAAGGGAACAATTGGAGAGATCCAGACACTCTCTTGGGAAGCTCGGTGAAAACTTTCTATACCGACGTCTCAAAGACTAAAAACGGTACTAGAGCTGGTTGGCATCTGGCTAATGACAACGGTCTTTCAATCGCAAATCTTTGCAATACTGAAAGTAGCAGACTGGATAATTGGCGAAAGGTTTTGGCTTTTCCGGCCACCCACAATTCCATTCCATTCCAAGTAGTTCCCTGAAATTTTAATATTAAGTGACACCATGCATCTTAAAAGACTGACCAAGATGCGTATAGGTGTATTTTAGGCGAGTGTGAGATATTAGAGATCTCTGGGGAAACATATTGAAATATGTCCCTTATCCAAACAAGCACTTACGCTATAAAAAAATGTAAATGCCAATCGCAGTGCGCATCTACCGGACCTGGATTTCTTTGTTTCGGCACAAATATCTATTGAAGGAAGTGAATTGAGAAAAATCGCTACTACCAATTTTAACTAAAGGCTTACCGTGATTTTTTACACTGTTCGCGGATAACTGAATTTAACAGAGGGCATATGCCAATTTCGGAGTGATCCCCGGGACAAGTTAAGAAGTGCCATTCCAGCTGTTAAGACCGTAGCGGCGAAAAAGCTAGGAAACTAAGAAGAATCTGTTGAAACGACTACACCTCATCGTCCCCCAAGTGGCTATAACAATGAGCGTGGGCTATAACGTTTATTCTCACTGCGTAAAATGTTCTAACAAAGAAGACCCTCTGGCCACAGACGGTCCACCTTTGGCCAGAAAAACTTTGCAGTTGCTCAAGGCATGATTCTCCCACAACGCTCACTGAGTCCACGTGAAGCTCATTTGTCCAATAGGTGGCCAAGGATATCCACGCTCTTTTTTGGATTTCAACTGGAAAGGGACCTTCATGAAGAACTTATCTGCATGGCAGAGTACGCCAATGACCTTGTATCGGAACCGATGACTCTATCACGATCGTGTCCAAATCACTTTCTAGCACATTCGTCCGCTTTTTCATACATACATATACTGGGGTTCCGGGACACAGTAAAGATTGATTAGGTGTTGCTGTAGAGCTTCAGGCAAAGCGAGTTAGTCGTTACCGACGCTAAGGCTTCATTGGCAACTTGATTATCAGCAACGAAGGCAAGTTTAGATGGAGCTAGGTCGATCGGGCTCATCAGCTTGGGCAAAATTTTCGTTAACCCAACTGAAAATTAGCAATTGCTGCTTTTCTGTAAAAATTAACATTTCTAGGCTTATTAAGACTTTTTCAGAACCATTTGAGGACTAGTTCGGTATAATTTCAGGACCATTAAAGAACCTGTTTAGAACTATTCGAGATTCATTTCGTTCGTTCGACTAATTGAGGATCATGTTGAGCGTAGTTCTGGAATATTTCAGGTACATTTTGGAGCTTTTTCAGGACTATTTTGGAACCATTTTGGAACTAGTTCAGGATCATTGTTAGACTAATAAGGGATCGTTTCAAGACTTGTTCTAGATCAATTCGTGACAAGTTCACGCATTTTCGACGGTTTCTGGACTATTTGAGATTAGTTCAGGACTAAAGACAGGATCATTTTGAGTCTAGTTCAGAACTATTTCAGGACTTCTTTTAGACCGGGCTCAGGACTATTTCCGGAACATTTATGTACTAGTTTTGGGATCATTTTGGGACTAGTAAGGGACCATAACGGGACCATAACGGGACCGTTACGGGACCGTTTCCCGACATAGACGAGACAATTTCGGAACAAATTCACGAACCACTTCAGGACTACTTCGGTGCAGTTTTGGCACAATTTTCCAGGGTTCAGAAAAAATCGTTTTCAAATGATCCAAATTAATTCATTTCATTTGTATTTTCGATCTGGGAACAAATTTTATAACAACCATTTGTTTTCGTTGCCTGGCGACGATTGTTTTCTTTTTTTGTTTTCATTCGGAAGAATGTATTTTTTAATTTTGTTTGCGTTCTCGTTAACTTCAAAGGTAATTATATTGCTTTCATTCGTTATATACGAATGAATATGAACTGACTCATTCGCTCTCTACCGCAAACATTTGCCCGAATTTATCACTATTTAGCGATGTATGTATGTAAATATACATTGAAGAAAGTTTGTTTATTATAATTCCCTTGCTTTCAAAGCACAGTTATTATAAATACATCTTTACATATAGCACACTAAATCAAAAACCGTCACAACTCAAAAAATCCTAAATGTTCAGGAGAGGCAGAAAACTGTTGATGCTGCGCAATCGACGCAAGCAAAACTAAAGAGTTTTAGTAGTATTTTTTCAGTTAAAGAAGATAGTAATGAAGAAGAAATTTTCGCTGACGTTGAGTATACGGTCTGTGAACTGTTTTATGGAAAAAAATAAATTTTGACAAATTTCGAGTTGTGCCGGTTTTTTATTTAGGGTGCGATATGTATAGGGCGAAATCCAAGTTGCATGCTACTTTGTATTTGTAAAATATTGTGTATACATTTCGCAGCAATACAAAACAACATGCAACTAGGAACTCCCCCTTAATTATGTGCACTAGATAACAAATTTTCAAAAAAGTTCCGAGCTCTGGCATTTGATCATCATTATACCCGAGCGCACTTGTGCACAAGGGTATTATAACTTTGTTCACATAACGGTTGTTTGTAACAGGCAAAACGAATCGAAATAGATATAGACAAATGTATACATAAATGATCAGGATGAAAAGATAAATCGATTAAGCGGTGACTGTCTGTCCGTCCGTCCGTCCGTCCGTCCGTCTGTGCACACGATAACTAGAGTAAAAATTAAGATATCTTAACGAAACTTTGTACATGCACTTCTTTTGGGCGTAGGACGGATGGTATTGAAAATGGGCGAAATCGGATAATAACCACGCCTACCTCCCATATAACGGTAATTTTTAAAAATACGAAAACTGCGATATTTTAGTAACTACTGAAGATTATTCACTCAAAATTGATATTTGCAATAATTTTTAGACGAAAAATAAGAACCTTATACATTTTTGGAAAATGGGCTTAGCCACGCCCACTTATGGATACATGTGCATATCTTGGTAACCGCTGCACCAATTTTTTCCAAACTTGCCACAGTTATTGGCCCTGATACAGCATACCAAATGGCCGAAAATTTTTAAAATCGAAAAATAAGCACGTCTACCTCCCATATAACGGTAATTTGGAGAAATACGAAATCTTCGATAAATCAATAAATATTGAAGCTAATTTATNATAGGGCGAAATCCAAGTTGCATGCTACTTTGTATTTGTAAAATATTGTGTATACATTTCGCAGCAATACAAAACAACATGCAACTAGGAACTCCCCCTTAATTATGTGCACTAGATAACAAATTTTCAAAAAAGTTCCGAGCTCTGGCATTTGATCATCATTATACCCGAGCGCACTTGTGCACAAGGGTATTATAACTTTGTTCACATAACGGTTGTTTGTAACAGGCAAAACGAATCGAGATAGATATAGACAAATGTATACATAAATGATCAGGATGAAAAAAGAAATCGATTAAGCCATGTCTGTCTGTCTGTCTGTCTGTCCGTCTGTCCGTCTGTCCGTCTGTCCGTGTACACGATAACTCGAGCAAAAATTGAGATATCTCAACGAAATTTGGTATGTAGGTTTCCCTTAATCCAAGGTAGGTTGGTATTGAAAATGGGCGAAATCGGACTTTAACCACGCCCACTTCCCATATAACGGTAATTTCCAGAAATACGAAAACTGCGATATTTTAGTAACTACTGAAGATAATTCACTCAAAATTGATATTTACAATAATTTTTAGACGAAAAATAAGAATATTATAAATTTTTGGAAAATGGGCGTAGCCACGCCCACTTATGGTTACATGTGTATATCTTGGTAACCGCTGCACCAATTTCTTCCAAACTTGGCACAGTTGTTGGCCTTCGCACAGCATACCAAATGGCCGAAAATTTTTAAAATCGGACAATAACCACGCCCACATCCCATATAACGGTAATTTAGAGAAATACAAAATCTTCGATAAATCAGTAAATATTAAAGCTAATTTATTCAAAATTGATGCTTGCAACAATTCTTTACCAAGAAATACGTTTATGATAAAATTTTGGAGAATGGACGTGGCACCGCCCACTTTCGATCACATATATCTCGGTAACCGTTCTACCAATTTGTACCAAACTCGGTATGGTTATTGTGCTTGGCACATAGAAGCAAAACGTTGAAAATTATTGGAATCAGATTCAAATTACGACCACTTTTCATATAACGGCAAATTTCAGAAATGCTTGAAACTTCAATATTTCGAAATTTAAGGACGCTAATTTACTCAAAATTGATACACACCGGTTTACCATCTAGTGGTAGCTTTCGCAAAGGTGAAAATCATATACTTAGTACCTGCGCCGGGTATTTAATGTTCGGCTCTGCCCGAACTTAGACTTTCTTACTTGTTTTATATTTAAAAATTTCCGCTGAAACCATGTATGAAGTAAGATATTAAGATAGTAGAGCAGTTTTCGAGATATAGCCAATTTTCGGTAATTTTAAATTATATACAACTTTCAAAACAACGTCTACGAAAACACACTTCTCCGTATGAAAGCAAAATACTATTTTGAAAATAGCTCAGCATAGATCAACGAATGTTCCTTTTGATGTTTACTCGCATATTGCGAATGAATAGAAGAAATAATGAATTTGAATCATTTGCGAACGAATTTTTTTTTTTGTGTTGAATATCTCGTAGTTATATGACAGACATTTTTAATTTGTTTGTATTTTTATTTGCTCAAAGTGGTTGCGCTTGTGCTCTCTAGCTCGAATGATAAAAAGAATTTTTTCTAATCGAGAATTTTAAAAAGCGTTCAATTCGAGCCAAATGTTTGCTGTAAAGAATTATTTCTGAACACAAATAATATTTTAAATATTCTCCGTACACTGCAATTTTCGAATAGTTAAAAACTTGTCACGAAATGATTATCACGAACTAGATGAGAAGCTCGGCAAATCAATTATTGAAAAAATTGTATACTTACATATTTTTTTTTTAACAGGGTTTTATAAGCTATTAAAAGAAGCACAATAAAAACTTGGTGTTCTACTTAAAGCTAGGTAGAATTTCATCATTTAACCGAAAGCCCAAATGAAAGTAATATTCAGGCGTGCTAAATATAAGCTTAGCCCAAAATTCGGATCGAATATGCAAATGAAAATACAAACTACGTTAAACTCAACAAAAATGTAAACATGAAGAAAAGAAAAGGTCTTATGCAAATTTGAAGACAAAAAAAAAACTACTCAATTTCTTCTTCTACTGCGGTGCAACGAATTCACAAACTGGTGCAGAAGTTTTGCAAATTATTTTCGCATTAAAAATAAATTACCAACTCTGCATGCAACATTGCCAAACAATTGACAGAATTTGTTGTCACTGCTGCCCAAGGCTGTCAGTTGCATGAATAAAAAAAGGTAAAATAACAAGCAGAGAAAATTACAAAAAAAATTTTAAAAAAATTACAAAACTATAAAAAAGTATCTACGTAAATATTTACGCAACAGTAGAATTGTACTATACGCCATAAATTTCGAAATTAAAAAACCAAAATAATAAAAATTATTCAATGTGCCATAATTGTCAAAAAAAGAAGGCAAATAGCAAAGTAAACATTGCATCAACGGTGGACAGCACCCGCGCCTGGTCAGTGCGGTCGCTCTCATCCGTCGATGCAGTGGCTGGCGTGCACTCGATTCGAGCAATAAAACGCGCAAATAATGTCAACACAAAATTGAAATAAATATGAAATGCATACAACCACAACAACAGCATCAATAAGCGCAATTGCAATTCATAAAATAGTTGCTGAAATAACTTGCCAGCGAATTGTTTGCAAACAAAGCAACACTAAAGTTTACATATTTAGAAATAAAGCAAAATGGAGGGGCGAAAAAATCCAAATAAGACGCAAACAAAAAAACACAAAACAATAAAAATCCAAAAAACTCATTTAAAATATGAAATGAAGTGGAATTGTTATTTGGATATTTTACGAGCGCATATGCGGTCGTCGGTCATTGGTCGCGCAACATCT
Source organism: Rhagoletis zephyria (assembly GCF_001687245.7). Taxonomy (NCBI): domain Eukaryota; kingdom Metazoa; phylum Arthropoda; class Insecta; order Diptera; family Tephritidae; genus Rhagoletis; species Rhagoletis zephyria. Next base: position 15,840 of record NW_016166198.1, on the reverse strand, counting down.
CTATTATAGTTGCAAATGCAGTACTTAGTCGCGGTCAACTGTTGCCGAAATGAATGATGATGGGGGTTACGTTGCACAAAAGTCCACTCTTAGTTTAGTGCTCATAATGGAGAGTCGAGCGGAAGTTATGGTTGAGGGCGAAATGAGTGGGCAAGAATTGTGGAGATGGTTTTTTCTAACGTTCCAATGCTGCACTGTGAATTGTGGTGGTAGAAAACCTGTAGGCGAATTCTGCTTGATTTAATTGGCAAGTAGTGCGCCTAAAAGCATGCAGCATTAATTTAGGAATTCTCATTCGATTTATGAAATAAAAGACGTATATAAAAAGTAACACACGACTTGTAGAAACGACAAAATAATTCCTTTTTGTGGATAGTTCTTAAAGAAAAAAGATCTAAAATAAAGGGATAGTCTTCTAGTTGTTAGCGAAAAATTGAAAAAGTCGAAAGGAAACGGCTAGTCGATTACTTTTTGAAACAACTTTTGATTGATTAACCGATTAGAGGACTAGTCGATTACCAAGAGATCTAGTTATAACAGACGAAAAAAACTTCCGTAGTGAAAAAAAAATATAATAAAATATGAAAGAAAACTTATTATCTAATTCAGCCATGCCCAGCGCAGGGCACTTGCCTATAGAACTCTGCCAGCGCAGGGCACATGCTTATGGAGTTCTGCAGGCGTTGGGCATGCCTGATCTAATTGTTCAATAGAAAAATGGCGTGAGTACCAGGTTCTCATAACATTTGAGGTGTGCGTCATAAGGCGACTCGGTTACATATATACATTAATAGATTATATCCATGTTTTTTTTTAATTTTGTCGAGGCCAGTACACTTCTCTTTTCATTACCACTTCGGGAATAGCTCAAGACTATTTCAGAATCATTTCGTGACTATAGTTTCAAACTAACCTCAAGATTAAACTGCAAAAGTCTTGAACTTATCTCAAAAAACGATCTCGAACATGTCTTGAAACGGTCACGAAATGGTCCCATAATAGTCCCAAAAATGATCCCGAACTAGTCCAAAAAAGGTCATGAAGCGATCCTGAACTAAGCCCCATCTATTTAGTGAACCTCAGACTAAATTCAAGACAAATAATTTGAATGCAGTTCGTGTATAGAGGGGCTCCAAATCTGATCATGCAAGGATTCCAGACATCACTGCTACTACAACAACCAAAACCAAAAGAAAGACGCCCAGAATCTAATTTAAAGTTACACGCCGCTCTTTGTGCAGATCATAACGATCATTATAGTAGACTTTCACTGAACTCTTCCAAGCTGAACTAGTGTTAAATACAAAATTATTTCTACCTGAAACTCTTCCACAATTGTAACACAAACTTTATGGTGTGTATGTATGTATGTATGAGGGAGATTGACTCCGTTTTGTTTTATATCTAAAGGCGCTTTTTGTGAAATCTTGACTTTTCTAATATCGAATAAACCGGATTTTTTTATAGATCAAGTCGGTTTTTTTCTTTATACAAATCTTGACCTCTCAATAAAAGTTTTGAGTTTTTGGAAGTTTTCAAGGCTGTTTCTAGTTTAATGGAAACCCCTTATTAGTTCAAAATTATATCCCAGGTTTTTTGGGGATGAACAGTACATATGTAAGTATATAACATTTGATTCCAACAAATGAATATTTGACGCGTAAACCCGGCTGACCGAGCTTCTGATTCTTTATGTTGTGACACAAATAGAGAGATCTACATTTTTACTCTACCTCCGAAGAAGCTTCTTTTCATTGTCTGCCGAGAAGAGAACGATTTTTGAAAAATAAAAACTATTTTTGCTGTTGCTGGAACCAAAAATGTAACCATAGACCTTCCGAGTGGCAGTAGGCACACCTAAGCACTCGGCTACGGTGGCATGAGCAGTAATAAAATTCGCAAAAGGTCAGAAAAGATCAATAAGTATTATAAAAAATTTTTAAGTAAGACCTAATGTTAACTTTGATTAACTTTTAACTAAATATTTGATTTTTTTTGTTTTACTTTTGAATTTTAAGCTTAGTTTGCTTTGCTCTTTTTGAAAAATAAAGGTTATATTTACTGATAATAGTTTTATTATAATTTTCGGCCATTTTTACTGCCCGAAAGCTTTGCAAAAAAACCGGTTTATCTGGTTTCTTCATAATTTCAAAATAGAGAACTGTTTTTTTTTTCAAATTGCAACTTTTCGAATAACCGGTTTTGGGGAAAAGGCGAATAATCGAACACCCTACTATGTATATAGAAAGAAGAAGAACCCAAAATCAAGTTGTTCTTGAATCTACCACACATTATTGTGGAACCGGGGTCACAAAGACATTTAGTGGAACTGCAAAGCAGACGCACTATACTAGGAGGAGGCCCTGTTAGATTCGGTTTACTCTGCCCAGGTAGTAAGAGTCCCACTATCCTTCTAAGAGATGTCGATGGATATTGATAGACCACCGATCCCACATTTTGACCAACAAGACATTGCTGAATAAATAAAAAATTTATTTCCAATTTAGTTTGTCATTTGATACGCGCCACTGTGCACTGCACGCTGCTCGGTGGGTGTTAAATCTTTTATTCGCCATTAGCAGCACGCGCGAATATATTTGTTAATATTTTTTTTAGCACTTTTTACTAATCATGATGGCGCTTGGCCGTGTAGCAGCTACGCCTTTAGTGGTAGGCAGCAAGCTTGCTGGTAGCAGTCGCCAGCCAGAATTGAGTAAAATTGCAGCAGCAATGAAGAAGTTAGTTGCCGCAGACGCAATTTGTTAGAGAATATTTCATTTTAATGTGGTCAGCTTGATTATGACGATACTATCCAACTATTATGCTCAACTCTTTTGTTCTCCTTGGTTTTATTGCACTTTAAACATAACTGCATCGCAAGCTGAGACTATATAAAACTAAAACTACGAGCATACTCGTAACTGCCATTAAATGCAAGTAATTGTGAGGATAAAATTTTTTGTGACGCAGTTTTAAATTGTGAAGAGCTGAGAGGGCCTACATAAAAAGTAAAAAGTGCATACAGTTATTGCAAATGAATAGAATTTTTAAAGATGCATATTAGGGTGGTTCTTAAAATATCAACTTCATGGAGGTGACCCTGTATTTTTTGTCTATGTACAAAGTAAAGACGCCAACGAAAATTTCGAAATTATAAGATTTGAGGTATATATTAGGGTGATCCTCAAAACATCAACATCTAAATCTTTTATGGGCATTCCTTTATTTTTTCTAAAACAAAGATATCTACGAAAATTTTCAAATTAAAAAGAAATTTTAGAAGTCACCCTACCAGGTTTTGAAAAAATTTATTTTTTGAAATCGCAAAAATTTTAATAAATTTTGACTTTGTCCTGCTGTAACTTTTTTATATAGCAAAAATTTTAATGAATATGTTTCATTAACTAACATTTTTTGTTTCATTTTGAAATTTTCGTGCAAATTTTTATTTCGTAGGAAGAATAAAATAAAGGTGTGTCCCATAAGATAGTTAGATCTTGATATTTTATCGACCACCCTAATACGTACAAATATCTGAAATTGAGAATAAACATAGTTAAAAGCTGTGGTATGTGTGACGATCTTTTCTGCCGAAAGCAGAGCAAAGACTGTAGCATGCACACATAAATAAAACAACTATTGGTAGAGACCAAACAATGAATACCGTTAAACCGAGTACCATCTAGCTAGCCTTCCCGTTATATGTCATATATCTAGTTGCTCGAGCTACTGCTCCATGCCTTGTAGAGCGTACCTCACAAAATATTATGTGGGGTAGCACTATATTCTGGGATTATTGAAGCTTTTTTTTGGTTAAGCACATTTCAAGTATGAAAAGATCGAAATCATTGAGAGCATTATCTGACTGGTAACTACATATGTACATAGCCCACACCCAAATTTTCAGAAACAACAGACTACAGAAAGCTGTGAAGAAAGCAATCCACCTGAGATTTCTGGCGATAATTTGGGCTCACTCTAACTCCAAATAACTAATTTGTTTAAAATTCTAAAAAAGGTGGCAACTGTCTTCAAAAAAATATCCTATATGTTATTCCAGGTCATAAAGAGGTTACCGGTAAGTAGTATGCTAAAGAGGAAGTAATCTTACCGCTTCTGTGGAACATATGTAGTAGTAGACAGCCTACTTCAAGAACTTGAAGATATTTGTGGGAAGATAAATGCATACGCCAACGATATTGTAATAGCTATCTCGAGCAAATACCTCTCAACGTTGGCCGATTTAATTCAAAGATCTCTTAACAAACTATCTCTGTTTTGTAATAGGCGGGAACTGGGAATAAATGCTGAAAAGACGGACTTAGTGCTCTTCACTAGGAAGCACAAGATACCCGACCACGATACTGTAATGCTAAAGAGAAAAACCCTTGAAGTAAAGAAAGAGACCAAATATCTAAGTCTCATACTGGATATGAAACTAAACTGGGGGCCCAATATTGCAGATAGAGCCCGAAAAGCAACCCTAGCATTAAACGCTTGCAGCATTATACACTGCTTATACACCATTGGGAAAGGGGGTAAACCTTAGAAATATGGGTAAGGTCTAAAGGCTCGCGTCCATACGCATAACTGCTGCGGTGAGAACAACACGTCATGGTAGGATACAAACGGAGTTTTCGGGGCTTTCCGAATTGGTGGACTACGCCCTTCCGAAACCTGCTGCCTTTACAGCGTTTACGACCACTAATACAAGTTTCTTCTTCTTCTTCTACTTCTTCTTTATTGGCACTGTAACCGTCTAAGCGTGCTTTCTCTGTCCTGGGGCAACTGATGCCAATGGGGGGCCTACCCATCCCTCTGCTACCACCAGCGGGTTCCGAGTTGAATACTTTCCGAGCTGGAGCGTCGGAGTTCATTCGAACGACATAGCCAAGCCGCTGTATTTTAATTCACTGCACTGCGCCCATGTCGTTGTAAAGCTCATACAGCTCACCATTCCATCGCCTGCGGTACTCGCCTGACGTGAGATTACGTGACTTCTGCAGAAGTTGTGAAGATGAAGAAGAATAGGAAACGATACTGCACTACACAATCCAAACGAAGACTCTCCACTCGATTCTTCGATAACCTGAAGGACTTTCGATGGGGATATTAGACTAGGGATCTTCTAAAATTCCTGCGAAATACAAAATGGGTTTAGGAGGGATGTGGAGTGTAAGTGTGTCCTATGGACGACCGCGACAACCTAACCTAACCTAATCCAGATCATAGCCTATCTGTGTGTTAACTTTTGTTGAAGTACGTTTAGCCGATTTAGCGTGAAAGTGCAACAAACATACTCACACACAAACCATCGCCTTTCTAATATTATGTACTTAGTAGGATTACAATAGTTTCTTACTACCACAAGCACATTTCTCAATAATTCCAAGTAGTAGTGATATCCAATGATAATTCAAAATCGCACAAGCTCATTTCTCCTTGAACCAAATATTCCGGCAACACCACTAGCATAGCCAAACAATAGACCTTCCATTACTGTACTGTAATATGTAAGTAATTATATCCAAGGTATACTCAGTAAAATGAAGCAACGTTCCCCATAAATAGTAATTACATTTATCTGCTTATGTATCTTAAAGCTTATGGCTTGCTATGCTATATGGAAATTATTTCAGATTTTTATGATTATTTTTAATCATTTTTATGGTTTTCTTAATTCAAATTTCCGTTGCACGTACTACTCACAGACTATGAGTAACAATGCTGGTAAAATGCGCAGAACTTGTTATAAATATTAAAAGTAATGAGCTGCAGTTTTGTGGGTGCTACTGTTTACAAACAGATAGCACTTCCACACATACACACACACACACACACACACGAACGCAAAGTATTTTCTGCACACATAAACAATAAAAATAACAGCAACGTAAATCCTTTACTAAATAGATAGTAACGCAAAATGTATGCCGAGAAAACTTGGCCACAAGCATGGAAAAGGAAAAACTTTCACTGCCTGCACACCAACCAACCAACCAACTGGCTGCTCCACTTTTGCTATACATACTTACCAACATAACTACACACACATAAGTTATTTGCCGGCATACAAACTAACAAACAAACACACACACACACACATAAATAAAAGAAATGTTTCAAAATGCCCGCAGATGCGAGAATTTAATCCTTCACACATGCCTCTTGCTACAACGCTTGAACTCTCCGCCCAGCCAGTTTGGCATAGTTGGCCATAAGGTCAGAGGACCACCCAATAAAGAATCCAAAAAAAAAAAAAAAAAATTATAAAAAATAAAAAAAAAAACAACGCGTCACGAACTACGAGCAATGAGCATCATAATAAAAGTGAATAAAATAAAGTGTTGTCCAAGCTGGCGTCCGGTCGCTGCGCCAACTACATACTACCTACTCTACTCTATTCGCATCCCTCCATCCATAAGAGCTACTCATATCTCCGCTGGCTGTGTTAGTTCGCCGCCTTTTGGCGCTCCTCACGCGGTTGTCTGCTCCAATACGGCTCGGCAGCTGACCAGCTGTGCACAGATTTGTCGTCGACACAGAAGGAGGTTATTGTACGTCCTTCATGACGTTCAACGACTTTGCTGCTTGCTACAGTGATGTGTGGCAAAGTGCCAACAACAACAACAACGACAACAGTAGCAACAAAAATGGTAGCAACAAGGACCACGCCAATAATTGCATGTATGTATGTATGTATGTAGCTACTTTGGGCAGCGAAAAACCAGACGAAATGCAGCTGTAGTTTGTAACTTGGTGAGATTTTTTGGTTATTATAGTTGGAGTTCTTAATGGTTTAGGACTTTTTTTTAATTTTTTTTTTTTTGGGGATAGTAATTTCGTTGTTTGCTTTGCTACTAGCGCAAGCTTTTTAAAGGCTATACATACAGTGGTAGAGTTTTGGCGAAGATTTTTAATTATCTAAGCGCTCAGAGTTTTTTTTTTTTTTTTTTTTTGTTTTTTTAGGACTGAGAAAAGCGTCATATTTTAGACTATAATTTGACTCCTAACTGGGTCTCATATTGACGTGCCCTGCTAAGAAGGGAATTATGTTTTTCTCTGAGACTTTTGTGACTCTGTGAATGATCTCGAGTGTTTACAGTGTCCAAACCCTCGTTAAAAGTTGTTACTTTGCAGTGTCAAAGAGAATGATGATAATTGTGAAATTTAAACTCGAGCTCAATTTCAAAGGTCCTTTTCCAAAAAGGGACAGAGCTTTTTTTCTGACTCTGCTGTGTATTCCTGGTAACATCTCACAGTGCTTCAAAACTGACATTTACCGTTAATAAATCACTGGAGCCTTCATGACTCCTACCGAAATCGAGAATAGAGCCTTTTTCACCCGAGGTAGCTCCTTTACCGCCGACAGATATTTACATTTTTGCAATTAAGGCTTTCGCCATCATACTACATACATATGTGCCTTTTTCAAGCTGATCTGTCCCAGAATAGGCCGCAAGCTCCAAAAGGGATTCTTGCAACACTTCTAACAGGAAACACCACCAGCAGAGTATTCTATCTTACCACTTCATCAATTCTTCTGCTTTCTGCTGTGTTACTTTGCCCCGGTGTGAGTGCGGACCTAACTGGCTCTTATTGATGTGAATTGAATGGTACGAGATCATTCTACTTGGGCTTCAAAATGTATTCAAAATATTTAGGTTTGGTGCCCATGATCAGGATTCAAAGCCTAAAAGAAACGCATAACTCAAGAAGTTAACTTCTCTTTTTTTGTTGCATTCAATGTGGACTCGTATTTTATTTCCTGCATTGACCTCGTGGCATACGATTCGTTCAAGATTTCAGAGTTTGTAGTACTTCACACAGCGTGCTTCACAAGGCCTGCTTCTAGGGAAATCCACTGAGAAAATAGATTGAGAACCACGAAAAATTTTATAAATTTGGTGATTAAAAACTGGTCTCTCGGTTAGATCGAGCTTTGGATAGAGCATTTGCTAACATAACTCAGAAAATCCAGCCCAAATAGGCACTTTTTAGTACCACCAAAGACTCGGCAGCTAAAAAACATTTCGCTACAGCGGCTTTTCGAATTCTGTTTTAAGAAGGTAGGTACTCACTTCTTTAATATTATTACTACTCATTTTGTTAAAGCTTATAAGCCCGTAATTGCCGCCGATTGTAGAGTTTACGACATTAAAGTTGTAAAGCTCGCCTGCGGACTTTAGTTCTGGATATTAAAACGTTCAAGATGAGTGGCTTGAAAGTAAATTCTTGTACGCACTGATAATTTAAGGGTATCCCCCTCGATGCGGGTACTTAAGCGATTAATGTAGTTACATCTTTTTGTTAACTTACATAAATATGTAAACCCTTGAATAAAACATAAACATTTAATGAAGTTTACGTATTTATTTAAGATTTTTCAATTAAAATACAGGTCATTCCCTAACAAATACCATGTAAACCTAAGCTTAAGATTTTATAGAACAATTAAAGAAAAAAATTCATCAAAATTTAAAATTTTTTTCTCAGATTTATTTTTTGAGTATACAGTTTTATATCCAATTCAATTTTAGTGTAATAATGTGCAAGTTTCAAGTGGCTAAAAATTACCGTTGCTTTTTTACAATTTTTTTGCCGAAGGTGTGTAACGCTGCCACTGAGATTCAAGATATGTAAATATTTTAAGGAATTTTAAGAGAGCACTTAAAAGGGGAAAATTATAGGTAAAATGGTAAATGGGGTACGAAAAATTGGGGTACTTAGGAGGGTTGGGTAAATAAGCGGGGAGGTACTTAAGAGAGGGATTTTCTTCAGATTTCATTCAAAAATTCACATTGCCCAAAAATGTTGGTTACTTAAGCGGGTTAGGTACTTAAGCGGGGGGGGCTACTTAAGCGGGGTTCACTGTAAATACATACATATGTATATACTATACACCTGCTTTTGCTTAAGGTTATATTTTTGGTATTTTTTCTATATAGATCCCCTGTTTGTTCTAATTACATTTATGTTATTCTGTTTTCCTTTATCTACATTTTTATCTTTAAACTCTATCGATAATAAAACTGATAGTAACATCCAATAAAGCATCGACAACAAAACCGATAAAAATATCGATAACAAAATCAGTGAAAAATTCGACAAAAATTTCGATAGCAAAACTGATAATAATAATGGTAGCAAAATCTATTACAAGCTCGATAAAAATATAGATAAAAATATCCATAACAAACTTGATAAAAATATCGATACCAAAATCGATACAAATATAATAAAATCGATAAGCATCGATAACAAAATCGATAAATATCGTTAACAAAATCAATGAATATCGATAAATAAATCGGTGATGAAATCGATAAATATCGATAGCAAAATCGATAAATATCGATAACAAAACCGATAAATATCGATAACAAAATCGATAAAAATATCGATAACACAATCGATAAACATATCGATAAATATATCGATAACAAAATCGATAAATATCGATAAAAAAACGATAACAAAATCGATAAAAAATATCGCTAACAAAATAATTACAAAATCGATAACAAAATCGATGAAAATATCGATTATTGTAGCGATAAGTTCAAAAAATGTTGATAGAAAAATTGTCAACAATATCGATAAAAATTTTGCTAAAAAATCGATAACAAAACCGATAAAAATATCGACTATTTTATCGATGAGTCCCGAGAGTCCCGAAAATCCCAAAATAGTTCCTAGATTGAGTCTCTGTGTCTCTCTCTATTCCTTTCTTCTTTAATTTCCTTTATTTTAATCTTTCTTTATCCTTACTTTTATCGGTATCATCGTCCTCCTCTTTGTCTTTACTTTTATGTTTATCATTTTCTTCATCTACATATTCCCCTTCACCATTGCCTTTATATATAAGTAAAGTGTTTGAATTTACCCTGGTCTTCATTTTTGCCTTTATCTTTACGCATCTTGGTTTTTGCTTTTGTTTTTACCTTTGCCTTTATCCTTTTCTTTATCTATGTACGTAGTCACCTTTACTTTCATTCTTGTATTGGTCTTTTTCTAAGTGTTATTCTTTAACCTTTTATTAGCAAATTTTAGTTAAATAAATACCATACACATACACACATGAAGCAATTGTTTCAGTCCCAACCATTTCCATGCACCATTTCCGTTGCACCATTTCCGTTTAATTTGCCAATTTACGCCCAATCAACCAACCGCCTCTAAAAAAGTTTCACTTCAATAACCTTTCAACAAGAAAAGCCTTCATAAAATAAGATAGCAAAACTTCAACTTACAAGCTAAAGTCCAAACAGTATACACAGGAACTGTTCCTATTTGCATAATGGTTCACGTCAGCTCTTAATTCAGGTGAATAAATTATAGTACATTTGTATCGCATGAAAATGTCGTATGGCCCTCTGCGAGTATTAAACTATCAGTTCCATGAAAGACTCACAATATTCAATTTTTATTATCTCTAACGAGTTTCTAGAATCTCTATTGTGTGCTAACAACAAGCTCGCACTCAGCCAATGCCACAGCCGGCTAAAAATATGACAATACAAATTTAACTCAACAACAACAAAAAAAAAGGTTTTAAAAAAAACAAGTAACTGAAATCCAAGTTGCAGCTATTTTTACTGCAGCAATCACTGGTTTCTCCTTGGCCACTTCCTTCGCAGTAATTTCCACTAACATTTTTACTAACGTTTTCAAATCAAATTCCCACGCCACTTTCCATCCTCCTCCCAACCACCTATTCCCCTAACAACTTACATACTTATGTATGTACTCCCACTGCACATGCTTTTAGTGTAATAGTACCGGTATTTAGTAGCTCTAGATAACTACAATTTATTCCATTTGAAATATTTTTATGGATTTGCTTTTTTCTTCGTAAACATTTTCTCATTTTTTTTTNGCTTATATAGTTTTGTTTGTTGTCATTTGGCATGAATAGTTTTCAACAGACGCAGCACTGTGGGGCGTTTTGATTTTTAAAACTGTGTAAGTGATATACAGCGAATATAAACCAAGCATGACTTGGAAACCTTAAAACTTTATTTGACAATTTTCACCGAAATAGACAAGATGAAATCGCCTGCATTGAACCAGCTGTCGCGGGAATGACTTAAGCTACCAGTGAAACGGCATAACCAGCAAACAATTTTTGCAAGGATGCCACCGCATGTACCACCTCAGCGAACACTTATCAAAGCTAAAGCTCCTTCGTCAGCCCACTAGTTGGCATCTCTGTACACCGCTGAACCGCTCCGACTGTACATCGCTCAACCGTTTAATCTCACCAGTAAAAGTGAGGCACTGCACAACATAGTACATTAGCAACTTGAATAAACACCTTTATCAGTTGTAGCCAACGACCGAACATAACAGTTATTGATGAAAGCTGTCATTGCTGCCCAATTTTTCCATCAAAATAATGGCCAGGTCGTCGGCATATCCATTGCAAACACTTTCCCGTGGTTTGGATAAAAGGTCATCCACCACAAGCGACTCGACTAGAGGAGAAAGAACACCTCTCTGTGGACACCCTCTTATGGCTCTGATGCTCACAGTACTGTTGACTAGGGACGATGAGATATCACGTTCACGAACTATGGTGTCATTCCATCCGACAATGAACAGATCTATGCCTCGTTGGACCAGTTCCCTTGAGATAGATCCATAGGAGGCATAGACAAAAGCCCCCTGTATTTCCAAGAAGGCATCTCAAGCAACCTCCTTAAAATCGAGAGATTATAGCCTTAGTTATTTCTTAAGCGATCTTGGGTTAGATCTGGCTTGTAACCAAACATGGGGATTCTATGCCACTTTAAGAGAGTTGAACGGCTTCATTGTACCCATTAAACGCTCCTGCTTGTCATGAAATGCTTTTTGTGCGGAATGAATAAAGCCAAGTGTTTCTCCCCTCAACCGTGAACCCATCCAGTTAACCCCTCCACGGAGTTTCCCATACATATGTTGGCACGTCGTCCATAACTTCATAGATTTAGTTAAATTTTTTAGAGAAACAAGAATGTTTTGCGATCACATCAAACGATTTCACACTGTACTTAGATAAGTGATATTCTATACAAGTTACAAATATGTATGTATAGGTAAATTTAGCTATGTATATTAATATTCCAATTGTATATTTTTACCTCGTTGTTTATAGTTATTTGTTATTGTTGCTACTGTAAATGTTATTAAAGCTCAGAAACTTCTGTTAGTTGGCGACAACAGCAGTCGGCATCTTTATTCCTCTACTATTGTTGCAAGGGATGTTGATGTTGCACGTAGCTATATATGTACATATTTTTATACCCGAGCGCACTTGTGCACAAGGGTATTATAACTTTGTTCACATAACGGTTGTTTGTAACAGGCAAAACGAATCGAGATAGATATAGACAAATGTATACATAAATGATCAGAATGAAAAGAGAAATCGATTAAGCGGTGACTGTCTGTCCGTCCGTCCGTCCGTCCGTCTGT
>NW_016166198.1:0-3024 GCF_001687245.7 Rhagoletis zephyria | reverse complement strand
AACCGTTGAAAATTGTTGAAATCGGACTAAAATTGAGGCCGCTTTTCATATAACGGTAAATTTCAGATATGCTTGAAATTTCAATATTTCGAAATTTAAGGACGCTAATTTACTTAAAATGTATACACCCCGGCTTATCATGTAGCGGTAGCTTTCGGAAAGGTGGAAAACTTGCGCCGGGTATTTAACGTTCGGCTCCGCCCGAACTTAGACTTTCTTACTTGTTGTTGTTGAGTTTTGCAAAACATGGCAAAGATTACAAATTAAATGGCGGTCGTAAGATGGCTTAAATAGATTAACAGCAACTTTAGCAAAACACCTTTAGATTACGTAAATATTTATATACAAACTATACATACATACATACATTCACCTGTATTTATGTTGCATAAACGCATGCCTAAAAATATATACATTTAAGTACATACATAACTACTTCAGGATTTTTAGTAGGTAGGTCAATGTCTGTGGCGATTTTATGGTGCGAATCTCAACGTATACAAAAGCAAAGCTAGTGAAAATAATTGTTATAATTTTAGAAAGATTCGTAGGGATTAAAGTACTAAAGCGAACTTGTCTGGAAGTAATTAAGCTTTAAGTTTTGCTAGGTGAAAAAGAATTAAAGAAATCAGGCCTTGATATTTTCAAAATTTTATGGTAAAATTACATGCCCCAAACTAATTTAAGTAGTAGAGGCATTTTCTAAAATGCTAGGGCGTCATAGTCTTTCTTCCGGAAACCGGCGCTATTTTTATTTTTTTTTTACAAAATCCAGGGACGTGAACCAAATGAAAAATTTGGTGGGTTCAGTTCAGCGGTTCGAACCGTTTTAGCACTTTTGGATTGGTTCGTCAAAGCGGTTTTTTGGTCTTTGAACCGGGGTTTCGGTTCGGTTCAACGGTTCGAAAAACAAAAAAATTACGCGCAAGTTTAAGGGTCAAGTGTCTGTCAAATGAGATGGGTTTGATTTTGTCACATGGTAAACAAACATGGTAGGTGTTACCATATTTTTTTAATTCTTTGTATTTTTAGAAACTTATTTTATTTATTCGCCATTTGCAGTTGGATTTAAAGTGTAATTATATTGATGTTTCTGCCGCGAAGAGATTATATTTTTTGTTTAAAGTACCCCGTTCTAGTATTTACGCATCAGATCTCAGCTCTTATCATCCTAAAGAACCACCCTAATGACAGTAAATTAAAGCTCGCATCATTGCCGTTTAAAAAAATTTGTAATTCCCGAATTTAGGCGTCACCGAAAATTTTAAAATGGGGAGAGGCTCGGCAAAAATATATATATTTTTTTATTGCCTTGCAAAAATGAATTAGGCGGTGAATTTTTTTGCTTACTTGTACGGTGGTCTAATCTTATGAAGATATACCTTAACATGCATTCTTAAGCAACATTTTTGTATACTAACAACTGAACCAAACACACACACAGATACATGGTTACTAGGTCCCCTGCATGGAAACCGTGAACTAGTGAATCAAATTTCAAGTTCCGTACTAGATCTTTATCGCCAAAAACGAACCAGTCCGATAGTAACTAGATCCCCACCAGTTCAAAATCAGCGAAATTTGGTACTTAAAAAAAAACTATTTTATTTGACTCTTTTCATTAGAAATCTATATCTGGCGTGTTTGTCGGCTTTTTCGTTCAAATACCCTTTCATTCTGCACTTCGCAGATGCTTTTTCATAGCTTGGTAATACAAAACAAAAATTTGTGTTAACATTTTAACATTTTGGTATCTTCTAGAATCTACCCAATAACAGCAAACACCTCTGCAAACTCAGCTACATTTCTGACAATCATTCAAACAAATTTAATTTAGAATTGAAAACACATTTCTTTGAACATATGTAATTTATAATCGAACACACGGAAGAACCGAAAAGATTAAAATATAATGATACTTGGTTCTTTCGTCTGTCGATTTTAGAACTGGTTTGGAACTACAGAATTTAGGACTAGTTCGGCACTAACGACAAAGGGATGCCCAGTTGGGGCAACTGGCACTTCCTAGGATCTCGCCATGTTCATTCGTCATTTGTTTGCATGCAAAGGAGATTTATCGCGAACCAGTACTGGGTCCAAATGTACTACAAGCGCACCAGTTCAGAACTAGAGGTTTTCCCTACAGGGTCTACATACATACATTTGAGTTACTCATGCACGCTCTGTATGCATGCCGAGGATTTATATCACATGCTCCATACGGAATTTATGCTATATATGTATTTATGTGCATATATGTACACATGTATATTTTATTCATTTTTCATATTAAATAACCAAAAATATAAAATGAAATATGTTTTATGTTCAACAAAAATGGCAGCACGCGCACACACATGCTCGGCAACACACGTTGGCTTGATTTTTTGAAGAGTTTATTATTTTAATTTTTCATTTCTGATTTTTCAACAAAAAAAAAAATATGGAATTTTCTTTGCTTTGCACACTCTATCACGCCCTCAGCCCCTACTACCAGCTTTCTCGTTTTGCGCTCTCTGTATCGTTCTGTGTCGCCTTTAGTACCGCATTTGACAATTCCATTTGCTGTTTGGTCATTTGCCATGATTTATGTGGCCATTGGGCGCGGGTTAAGATTTCATGCAACATTGTAGGTACATGCATATATTTGATTGTATGTATATTCTGTGTAGTTTTAAAATATTTGCGGTATAAGCGCTATGCAGAAAGCAAAACAAAAACAACAAAACAACAACAGCTGTAACGAGCATCTGTGCACAGGACCCATATTTTGTTGCATGCCGAAATTTAATAAGGAAACTTTGAGTGAAATAGTCAAAGGGTCGGCCGATGATATTACATACATACATATTTTTGTCTTTTATAAATGCACATACTTACATTTAATGTGTGCGCAATACCTAGCAGCCATCAAAGATCATTAATCTTTGACAGTGCCAACTAAAAGTCGTAAGCTGGTAAACTACTATGTGGAATCAGTGGTGCCAGATTGAGGGAAATTTCCCTATTTGAGGGATATTTTGC
>NW_016166197.1:20418-25018 GCF_001687245.7 Rhagoletis zephyria | reverse complement strand
GGTCCTAACTCTTAGGAACTGGCCAATAATCCAAAACCCAAAAAAAAAATATTTTGAATGAATAAACTAAAATTATAATGTTTTATAGACACAGACGACGCTAGTGAAACGGAATTTAGGAATAACAGCCGTAGCAGCAACGCTACGAACACAACAAACGGAGGCAGCAATCACGAACTAAAAGAGCAGTATGTCATATAATATAAAGGGTGCTACTTATAAGCTAATCGAAATATCAACAAATCGCGTTTTCTCCTTATTCATTTGTATAGAGTGTATCAGCACAAATTAGCCATATTGAACAAACAACGCGAAGAACTGAAACAACTCATACATCCCGACTACGTGAAACGTTCCAAAAAGCTCGAATATCAGTATAAAGAACGTCTGCGACTCAATGAGATCCACAGAGAATATTTAAAGGAGTGTGTGGAGNAACAACGCGAAGAACTGAAACAACTCATACATCCCGACTACGTGAAACGTTCCAAAAAGCTCGAATATCAGTATAAAGAACGTCTGCGACTCAATGAGATCCACAGAGAATATTTAAAGGAGTGTGTGGAGAAAGACTATCAAACCGAACGACGGGCCGCACAGAAGGAGTATGAGGAAAAAAAGGTATGTGGAATTTTATGAAGGACGTTATAGTATGATGCACTTTCCCAATAACTTATGCGGAATGTTATAATTCTAAATCAATTTACCAATTGTAGATTGACTTAAAGGACAACATTCTTGCAGACTTAGAAGAAAGGAAAAAGCTAATCGAAAATGAGAGATACAATCTAGAGCTAACAAATGACTCAATGGAAATAAAACCAACTGTTACACGTAAATTACGTCGGCGCCCGAATGAGCCAGTACCAGTCGTCGAAAAGCGACGGAAGCCTACAACTGGTCAATTACTTGTATACTTGCTGGACGATAAAGAAATCGAAAGTGACATGAAAACTATACAGCGAGGCAAGCCATTAGCTCCAAGTAAGCGTTTAAATACGCTTATAAACAATATGCTACATTTTATTATATTTGATGAATTTTTCTTAAATATTTGCAGCAGCACAACAAAATGGTATTGGTGGAACTCCATTTAGCAATCTTCAACACGGAGGAATGCTCTCCGAGAACACAAATTCAAACATCAGTCCTAGCATTGAGACAAGAATTGAAGACGGCAAACTACTGTATCAGCGACGGTGGTTTCACAGAGGTCAACAGGTTTATGTTGAAGGAAAAGATTTAGCTAAATTCGCAGCAACAATAACTGCCATCGGCAACGAAGTGGTAAGCTTTATAGAAAAATTTTTAATGTTAATTTATTTAAGACTTCTTTTTTCTCTCTTGTAGGTGTGGGTCAAAAAAACCAATGACAGCAAGGTTAAAATTAATATGTCGCATTTAGCTAAGGGAAAAGTTACAATTAAACGGCGCGCCAACTGATCCAACGCCAAATGCGGCACTGGTAGCTGCACTTCTAACAAATCCGGCGCCGCTTCCCCTATGGTAACTACAACAACTTAGTTTTATAGTTGTTTATAAATTTAATAAATATGTAATTTATTCGCGTGTAATTATAGCTTTAGTATTTTATGTTTAAATATTAATGTATGTATGCAATAACTAATTTATTGTTCCACCAATAAGAATTTTAAGAGGAAACAATCGAATGTGTAATACTTATAAATGCAAAATTTTCAACAAACATTGCACAATTAAATTGTTATGATACTTTGTAACATTATTCATACTACAATATATTTTATGAGACAAATTTCAGGTAAGAGTGGCTGCATTTAGTAATGAAATGGAGTTAAATGAAATCGGTCAAATAAAATGTTGTATGTATATACATATATGTATATCATGGCTTAAACATTGAAATTTCAAAATATCGTGTCATGTTAACGCCTTTACCTACAGATTTAAAAGAAATAATTTTTCAACCTCTTTTACAAGGCTCGACTGAAATTTTAAAATTATTTTAAAAGTTTCATCGACTAAAATGTGAATTAAAACTCTAATTCAATCAATTTACATAACTTTTTAAAGCTTAGATTAACTGCTGTTTTTCTTTCAAATCTGGAAGTCGCTCGTGCGTTTCTTAGGTTTATTTTCGTCAAAGCACGGGCAAATAACTACCAAGCAACCATGGAGGCCAGGCATGTTTCTTTAGTTTTTAGCTAAATTCATAAATTCTGCACAAATTATTTCATTTATCTCTTCTACGCCTGGAATATCAGGCATAACCCAAGTTTCGTCTGTACTAAGAAGTGTCTCTGAACAAATAGGACACGTTTTATTATTGACATTCCTAGAAGAGTTCAAACGGGTTAAATCATTTTACGCAAATACTATGTCATTTACAAACCATTGTTCAATGCAAGGCGTACAAAAGCTATGCGTACATGGCAATATGACTTCTGTACGCCTATCTAAACAGATTGAGCACTCGTCAACGTGTTCAGAATGCGAACATGAGGTCGGACTGTTGAGGCCACTTGAAGTTTCGCTGCTAGAGGTACGACCATTGTTTACAAGCGAGTTCACTTTCTCCATAAGAAGTGAGGCTGTTACAAAGTTGCGGCCATCTGTCGCAGTTGCGCCTGATGTCTCATCATCGTTGGGTGTTTGGGAAAGAGAGCTACGGCGTGAATCCTAACGAATGTAACGAAAATCCAAGCAATTAAATAAAATATACAAAACTTGAGGAAAAACATTGCATTTAGTTACCTGTTGATTTTCGCTCGACACTAAACTTTCCAAATGGGATTGAAATGTTCGAAATACGCATAGGAATTGTTTCAAGTTCAAAAATTTATAGCTATCGATTTTTCGCGTAGCCGGATCGACTTTGATGCATGCGATTTTAACTGTGGCTTTCCACAACAGAGAGGTATCAGTGCCCCGTTTCACAAGGAATACGAGTTGTTTGCCATTTGGATCAATGCACTTGCGGGATCTAGAAACAACGATTTGCTAATGTTTAGTTGAAAATTAAGTAAAGGGTCTTACAGCTCATTCAAGCTATCCAAGCAAGCTTTGAAATCCTCGTAGCTTAAAGAATTGATTTCAGAAAGTACTTTGGCGTGGCGAACCACCTGCATATGTACGGCGTCCACGGTATCCGGAATAGTACTATCGCTAATTGATTGCACTTGTCCCATCACTCCAAATTGGTGGTATTTAAAGAAATTAAATTGTTTTTCACACTGTATTCTGTTTATTCGGATTTCATAATAAATGTTAGCAGATATTTTTCCTTTTCACTGATTTTTGCACAACTGATTCGATATTTATTGCCAATAAACACCCGCTCGAAGAAAAATTTGCGAGATTTCCAAAGAAATAAAGGAAAGTTTGACACTTGTGTTGTTGCAACCGAAGCGTAGCGCACCAGTGATAAGGTAGATTTTTGAAGTAAAAAAATGCCAGTTATCGTCGACCTATTGAAAGCGCTACAAAACACATCGCACGATTTTTACTTTCCTTTATCACAGATGCATTATTTCTCACATTAATGTAATTTAGTTTCGAATAGTATTTATTTTGTAAATAATTAATCGATCTGTATTCATTAGGTAGTGAAATAATTATGCCTGTTGATGTATACATACATATGTATGTATATATTCGTATGTGTCAAATTATTTAAGTTTTTTCTACAAATATTCTCGCCTTATTAAAAACCAATAACTTAGTAAGTGGATTAGGCTTTAATAGGCGAAGTGCGTGTCCCAAGACAGCTGTTCATAAAAAAACATCAAATGATTGCGAACAATTTCGAGTTAAGAGGATCTGATTGCCACTGCAACAACCAACCTTGCCTAAAACTTTTGGTATTTTTACGCTGTTACTACAACTGGGGCACTTTTCTAAAAAATGATTGCGTCCTTTTTAGTTTTAGTAGTGCCGCAAGTTAATACCAACCATACAACGATTCACATCACTATTGCACTTATTCAAAACACTCAATTTCCGTGATATCTTTTTATTTCTTTTAAAATAAAAAATTTCGTAGGCAACATCATTTTACAACTAAATAAGGTGCGACATGAGCAATGTCATCCTCTATCCACTTTTTATTGAGGGCGTGTACCACGGCCGAAACCGCCACGGAAATCAACATCGGCAGCACCTGGGCCAGCATCACCTTTCTTGTCAGGTCCACCGGGCGCACGTCTGTAGGATGTACGGTCTTCGCCGGTCTTGGAAGAGTCGCCTGTGCGAGCAGATGCCGCTGGCCGGGGACGCATTGTCTCAGAGCGCGCAGGGCGTTTCAATGTGGCTGGCACAATTTCTGGGGGCAAATGCAGATAGCTGCGTAGGTACTCAATACCTTCGTTGGTCAAATACCAGTAGTAATGTCTCCAGGCGAATTGCTCCTTCACCAGACCACGCGAGTGCAATGACTGCAATGTTTTGATTACATGTAAGTTAGGAATAAGCTCCAGCTCGGGGTGCTTGGGTGCGTGGAAATCTTTTTTGGCAACGATGACACCCTCTTTGAAGAGGTACTCGTAAATAGCGACACGATGAGCCTTTGGCATAAACATCCTGAAATGTGCACAGAAAGAAAACAGGTATTAAATAATATATC
>NW_016166197.1:12027-20402 GCF_001687245.7 Rhagoletis zephyria | reverse complement strand
TAGATGGTTGCCACTTCGTCAGTTTTGCAGATGGTAAACAAGTTATAATTTCCTATTCAAAATACGTTTAAAATATTTGAAGTTTACCATTGAATAAGGTTTTTTTTGAAAACTAAGTAGATTATATTTAGCTACGATGTATTGTAACACCAATTTTTCGTGAAAATGTAAGTTTATGAAAAGGCATTGATGAGTGGCAACAGTGTAGTAAGCAACACTGAGGGCTCCAGTAATCGACAAAATTCTGCGTATACAGACTGCGTTTAAGTATACGTTCTGCGTTCTTGACTAATTCCAGCTTAAGTTCTGCGTTCTTGACTAATTCACCTTAAACCCTGAAAAGATAATCATATTCTGATATACATACCGTTGCCTGGGTAAAAGATTGTCGTATGTTACACACGTACGTATGACGCTTACGATAATCTTTTACCCAGGCGACGATACGTAAAAGATAATTATGCGTAAAATTGACGCATGAGTTTTAACCAGCCATATTGTCGTATTTTATCGATTAAATTCGAATAAACTAATATGGACTATATTTTTGTATAAAAATATAAAAAAATACCAGATTTTAAAAAGGGTTATTATAATTTATTAAGGGAAAAAGCAAAGACACATTAGCGCTATGTTGAAGAAACGAAAAATATGCCGAAAACGTATGCGTCAATTTTACGCAGATTATCTTATAAGAAACAGAAACTAATCCTTATCAATATTCGCTTCAATTAATGCAACACATTAATAATATTAATTCTATAGATAATTGAGCAAAATTAAGCGAAGTACAAAGTTCAGAAGGCGATATTATAATGCTAGACAATCAGACTTAAGTATGCTAACCCTGCAGGAAAATGGAAATAGTATTGAACTATGGACCTCTACTGTCTTACTTAATCCTTTTTTGCTTCTTTTTAAATAGTACATATTTATGTACATACCCTGCAGGGAAATCACGGACTAGTAAATCAAATTCGTTCTAGATCTTTATCGCCAAAAACGAACCAGTCCGATAGTAACTAGATCCCCACCAGCCCAAAGTCAGCGAAATGTGGTACTTTTAAAAAACTATTTTATTTCACATTTCCATTAGAAATGAAAATTTCTTAAACAAAATCATTTAAACAAATTTAATTTCAAATTGAAAACACATTTCTTTGAAAATAATTTTAAATCGCACACACGGAAGAACCGAAAAGATTGAAAAATCATGATTTTTTTTTTTCATCTGACGATTTAAGAACTGGTTCGGAACTATAGAAAGTTAAATTCGCCAGTTGTTTGCATGCAAATGGATCTATCGCGAACCAGTACTGGGTCTAGATGTCCTGGAAGCGCACCAGTTCAGAACTAGAGATTTTCCCCACAGGGTACGTAAGTATACATTAGGGTGGTCCCAAAAGGGTAAAATCGGAATCTTAACGCTCCACCTCCTAGGATTGTTCTATGTTTATAAAAATATACCCCTATTTTATTAATTTGAAATCAAAAAATATTTAGACGTCGCTCGATGCGTTCAAAGTTTTCCATGTATTTATATTATGAGGAAAAAAACAACTTTTCGTAGAAATGGTATGAAATTCTTGAAAATCAATATTTTTCGAACGGAAAACTCTGGTTCTCTTCAGGAGACATCCAATAATAACACCCAATTGTTTATTTAACAATTTTTTAATACTAACGATTTTTTATTTTGCATTTTTTGGGGGTTTTTGTGGGTTTTTGATGGACCTATAAATTATAGTTACTATGAAAAAATGGTTAAATAAACAATTGGACATTATTATAGGGAGTCTTTTGCGGATAAGCAGAGTTTTCCGATCAAAAAATATTGATTTTAATGAATTCTATACCATTTCTACGAAATTTTGTTTTTTCCTAAATATAAAATACATGGAAAGTTTGTAGTGATAACAAATTTTATTTCTTAATTTGGAAAAATATTTATTGGTTTCTGTTTATTGAAAAACGATCTTTTATGAGTATGTTAAATTGATAATCGTTAAATGAAGAAGCAGTTGAGATAATTCGAGTATTAGATACATTTCAGATTATCTTAATTTTGAAAAGTATTCTTAATATTTTGAAGTACATATATCTAATTAAATCTGATAATAGAAGTTTTTTATTAAAAGAATTTCCCTTTTGAACGGCCAAACGTCTGGGATATTTGCTAAAAAGACATTTGAGCTCCTTACGAAATCTCCATCTCCTATAGATACATATAATGTAACATGTGGAGATATAGTACAATTTTTTAGCAGAACGTTTCGCACACAATTAAGATTTTTTTTTACCGTGTCTAATAGGTACTAATCTTTTACTCTTCGGACTATAGAACCAATATCTAAGCTTTCTTTTTATCTTATTCAAAGAATTACCATGGGAGTCCAACAGATACTAAAGATAAATCCAAAATATGTACATGTATATGTATGTATGCATGTATATGTATAAACAACCAAAGCTTATTGGATAAATTGATGATCCTCTGCCGCAAAATTTTGTTGGCCGGTGTAATCAAAGCTGGCTAATCTGTGGCGGAGGAATAATATGATATGTGAGCACTTGACTCGCCCATTTAATAAATTTCGTAGATCTTTATGGCCAATAAATAATAAATGATAAAAATAGTGCGGCACCTGCACACATTTCGCTTTGCTAGATACTAACATTTGATTTTATTGTTTTTAAGTTCCAGTGGACATTAATGACAATATAGGTATGTATGTATAAACGACGTTTATTAAACGTGCAAGCACTGATTAACTGCACTGAATAACTTTCTTGGTTTTTCCATGGACTTTGGATAGCATGGTATCTAAGTATGCAAGTTGATGATAATCTAATAAAAATGCTTTTCCCACATCATTGTTGAATGAGTGTTCCAATACATACATACATACATAGTTGTAAATGAATATTTTGTTTCGTAAATCCCCAATAAACATTGGGCTTGGTTAACAATTCGAAAATGATTGGAAAACCAATCGTCTCTTCGAGTCTCACCTTCGGTAACGAACTTTTGTTATCCAATGTATTTTCCCGTCGCTATGAATTCGAAAACCAGTCCATTATCGAATTGAAATTTTATTGTGAAAGAGTGATTGCCTTATATTTGCCTTCACTTTCTCTCTTGCTACCATGGTTTCCATTTTTTTTTTTCGAACCCATTTCGAGTGTATTTGCACTTTACTCTGAACGTTGGAAAAATAAGGTTGGTTATGAGTTCGTTCTCAGTTCGATATTCATATTGAATATCGAAGGTATTTTTCGAACGTTCGCCACAATGTTTATTGGGTCATAAAATATACATACATACACACACACATATATTGATGTAATCAAATTAAATAACGAACTGAAAAACAAATACTTTAATTGTCATGATGCAATATCCGTTAGCTAACAGATGCGACTACGACTGCCGACTTTTGGTTTTGGAACGGACCTTGTTTCTTATTTTTTTATATTTCATCTTTTTTATTATTTTTAGTTTTTTATTTTATATTTTTTGTATATATATAATATACTGATTTATTTTTATTTTTTTATCTCAATTTTTTGTGACGCAAAAATTACGGTACAGCATAAATTACTTAACTTAAACCACCTACGTTCACATCTTCTTTCACAATTTCTATAGCATGTGTACGTACTGTTGTTTGGTTTGTACTAGATTTCAAACAAAAAATGGTTGCATACCTTTAGGAATTTTTTTGAAGTGAAACTTCTTTAGCGGCGGTTGGTTGGTTGGGAGTAAATTTGCAAATTCAACGGAAATTGCACACGGAAATGGTGCAACGGAAATGGTTGGGGCTGAAACAAGTGCTTCTTGAGTGTATACACTTAGAAAAAGACCAATACAAGAATGAAAGTAAAGGTGAGTACGTACATAGATAAATAAAAGAATAAAGGCAAAGGTAAAAATAAAAACCAAAACAAAGATGCGTAAAGATAAAAGCAAAAATGAAGACCATGGTAAATTTTAACACTTTACTGGAGTATAAGTATATGGCCAAAGGTGAAGGGGAATATGTATATGAAGAAAATGATAAACATAAAAGTAAAAACAAAGATAAATATAAACAAAAAGATGAGGGTGAGAATACCGATTAAAGTAAAGATGAAGATAGAGGAAGAAAAATTCAAATAAAGGTAATTATAGAGAAAAGGATATAAATAAGGACTCAAGCCCTGGTCAAAGCAACATCGCAAAAAATATAGAAAAAGGTTTTTTCTTAACAGCGGTCGTCCCTCGGCAGGCAATTGCAAACCTCCGAGTGTATCTCTGCCATGAAAAACAGCTTCTCATAAAAATACAATCGCCGTTCGGAGTCGGCGTAAAACTGTAGGTCCCTCCGCTCTGTGTGACAACATCAAGGCGCACACCACAAATCGGAGGAGAAGCTCGGCGCCAATCTAAAAAAAAAGGACTCAATCTGGGAACAATTTTGAGATATTCGAGATTTTCGGGATTCTCGGGACTTAAAGATATAATAATCGATATTTTTATCGGTTTTTATCGATTTTGTTATCGAAATTTTTATCGATATTGCTATCGATATTTTCGGAACTTATAGATATAATAATCGATATTTTTATCGTTTTTGTTATCTATTTTGAAATCGAAATTTTTAACGATTTGTTATCGATTTTTTCATGGATAATTTATCGATTATTTATCGAGTTTGTTATCGATTATTGATATATTTTGTTATCGATATTCTATCGAGTTTGTTATCGGTATTTTTTATCGATTTTCTAATCGATTTTGTTATCGACACTTTTATTGATTTTGCGACCAATATTATCTATTTCGCTATCGAAAATTTTATCGATTATTTATCGATTTTGTTAGTGATTATTTATCGATTTTGCTATGGATTATTAATCGATTTCTTTATCGATTTTGTTATCGATATTTTTATCGATTTTGTTATAGATATTTTTATCGATTTTCTAATCGATTTTTGTTATCGATTATTTGGAGATTTTGTTTTCGTTAGTTCTATCGATTTTGTTATCGATATTTTTATCGATTTTCTAATCGGTTTTGCTACCAATATTATTATCGATTTTGCTATCGAAATTTTTATCGAATTTGTAATCGATTTTGTTATCCATATTTTTATCGCTTTTGTTATCGATAGAGAATAAAGATAAAATTGAGGATAAAGAAAGACGGAATAACATAAATGTAAAAAATTTTAAAATAAAAAAGGCAAAAAATATAACCTTAAGGCAAAGCAGATGTATGTACATACATACATACATATCGAGCCCTAACCGCCAAAATAACGTAAGCGAAATTTTTTTCAAAATTTTATTTTTGATGCAGAAATATTCCTAGAGCATCTAGATGTATTTCTGCATCAAAACAAAAATGAAAAAAACGTCGCTTACGTTATTTTTGCGGTTAGGGCTCGATATGCATGTATGTAGGTATATTGGTTATGAGACAAAATAGATATGTAACGTAAGTTTCACTTCTCCAGTGTGGCCTAGGCGCACTTACTCTTTTTTTATTTCCTCAACAGTGTGGGCTAAAATAAATGAAACATCCTTTTTTTCTTCATTTGGTTCTGGATTTATGATAAATTATCTCATTTCTATTTAATTTATTGACAGATATTACAAAGCAAAATTACTTGATTTCAGCATGATTTGCTTATAAATTACAAATGAGTAGTTAATTACGATAATGTGAACATGCGTTAAGTAGTTAGACTTCAAAAAAATCAATGTTTTTAATCCATACATGATTATGTATGTAAATACATACATACGTGTATAGGAATATTTTCACTCTTAATATCAGTGGACATCAGGGCGTATACGTTATTTAATCGATCCCAGCTAGCCAAATGCGCAGCGCTCCGAAGTAGATCTACCCAAAGCTGATATTACTGAAATTTGAGGAACAAAGTTTCATATTTTAGTAAAATACGTATGTACAGTATTAACGTATGTATGTACATACATACATATAACGGGTGATTTTTTAAGAGCTTGATAACTTTTTTTTAAAAAAAAACGCATAAAANACACTGATTTTGGTAATAAAATTCAATGATTTGCAAGCGTTGCTCGTTAGTAAGTCTATTCATGATGAAATTTCAAAGCATACTGAGCATCTTTCTCTTTGACACCATGTCTGAAATCCCACGTGATCTGTCAAATACTAATGCATGAAAATCCTAACCTCAAAAAAATCACCCTTTATAAAAATGCATATGTCCGTATGAATATTATTTACAAGTCTGTAAAAATGGCAATTTTGTTATAAACTTTCCTTTAATTTCTCTTTCAATGAGCTTTTTTTTCGCCCATTCACGACAATTTCTGGTCAATACCATATTTCGATATACCGCCGCTAATTAAATTTATTTTATACATATCTCGAAAAATGTAGTTGCTTTTGGCACACAAACAATAAAATGCCTTCTGTTTAGTTTTACAATTCAACCGTTACCTCTTTATTTATAATCTAAAATTCGATAAGCCGACAGATTTACGAATTATAGTGTTTGTTGTTGGCGATTGATTAGTTAAGAATTTTACATTAAGATTACGCGCAATACTTTTCATTATTAAACCAACATACATACATACATACTTCATCAAATGTGTTATCAATATAAGCGAAATCAATACCCATATACTTAGATTCAAGAATATCTGAACAAGAAATAAGATTTATTTGTGGAAAATGGAGTAGGTGAGTATGTGTGCCCTCGAGTACTTATGTATACTCGTTCGCGGATTGATATGACCATATCTTGAGTAATGTGGCAGCAATGGCTATAAATGTTACTGCCGAATATGGGTTTCTTGCAGTTTAGTCCTATATACTGGCGCGACAAGTGGGACTACGGTCATATCCTAGTGTAGTGCGGTCATACATAACGATTAAGTGTTACGGCCACAAACGAAATGGCAGCGCGGCATGCACTGGCGGTGTTGTCGCTTATATTAGCGCTATTTTTATATAATTCGAATGCTGAACAATCAATAACAGCTTTGGCTGCCTCAGGATCACCCTTCAAAAATGATCTTGCTTATCTCTTTTTTAAAGATGGTGCAAGCATAGGCGCTGCAGCAGTTAATGGCACATTAAGACCATACGACGATTCGAAATGCCTCAGGGATATCGATCGTATATCGGCGGCGCTCGATGAATATTACGAATGGGCTATTGAGTGTAAGTGGAAATGTATAGCGAATGGAGGTCGTACTATTTAAATACGATAGAAAGTATTTAAATTCGCGAGGGTTATCCTTCTGATAGATATGTACAAGTGACACAAGTGATTGAAATTTAGAGACAATTTACCATAATTTAAAAAAAAGTAAACATACATAGCCTCAAGCGTACATGCGGAATCGAGTGTTGGCAAAAATATTTTTTATTTGCAGTGTAGATTAGATGTGCGATAAGGTTTAACTTTTTCGAAAAGAGTTGCCACCATTAAAAAAATATTTATTCAAATAATTTCGATACCCATACCAATCGAAGGAGTTTTTAAACGGCTTTATTTCGTAATTAGATGGAGGGTTGCCACCTATTTAAAAATCAAATTCGACGTTAATTAAGTAATTGAAGTATGTATTATGATTTTGAAGAGGGTTGCCACCTGTTTGAAAAGTCAAATTTAGTTAGTTTATACAGAAGTTATATGAGATATTAAAATATTTGACATACACAAAATATTGCTATGAAATCTTTATTTAGCATTTAGAATCATTAGGTGTTAAAAAGTTGCATGATCAATTTAATTAATCTGTTAATTAAAAAGAGGACCACAATGTCAGAAGAAAAAGATTTTAGTTTGAATATAATTTTAAATAGGGTTGCCACCTTCTTGAAAACTCGAATTTACTAAATTTGTAACAGGTAAAATAGAATATATGAGTTCAACCGAAATAGTTTTAAGGAAACTGTAGTTTGAAAAAATTTCTGATTAGTGTTGCCACCTATTCGAAAAGTAATATTAATCTAATTCTGTACAAATATATATTAAAAAAGCGATCTGCAACCTACATATTTCAAATTTAAAAAATTAGATAATCTGCGCCTGAAGAAGTGCAATAAGCAGTGGCGGATTTGAGTATTTGTCACTCCCAGGCAATTCAGAATTTGCCGCCCTTTTTCGGATAAGAAAAATATTTTGATGTAAAAGTACCAGTTTTGGAACGGTTAGCAGTAAATAGTAACATTCAAATTTATGCTATTTACTATACTTTCATTACAATTTATGATGAAAAAGTGGCATTTGCCTTGAGTAAAGGTTTTCAACTTTTAAAGAAAGCCATCATCAAAAAAGTTTTTTCACTTGATAAGTTATAAACTCAAAAATATTAAATTGGTA
>NW_016166197.1:0-11927 GCF_001687245.7 Rhagoletis zephyria | reverse complement strand
TTTTATTTTTTTTTATTTCATTTATATTTTAGTAACTTATTTATCGTTACATTTTTTTAATTTTATTGGTTTAAAAACCTATCTTATGTATTTTTTGTTTTTCAATTTAATTTCCTTTTAATTTTTAGATTTTATTGTTTTAAAAAAAAATATTTTTATGATTTAATTTAATTTTTTGAATCTTTTTTTGTCTTTTTAATAACATTTTTTATTTAACATCTCTTAATTTTTTATATTTTATTGTTTGTAAAATGAAAATATGCTTTTAATGTCATTTAATATTCAGAAACTTATATTATTTTTTCGTTTTATAATTGAATTTTTGCTTTTTTTAATTTAATTTAATTTTAATTTTTATATTATATTGTTAAAAAAAGGTTTTATCATTTAACTTAATTTTCATGAACTTATATTATCTTTCAATTTAATTTAATTTTAATTTGTAGTTTTTATTCCCAAAAACAATAAACTTATACGTACACAATTTTGTTAGAAAAGTTATGCCTAAAAGACAAACAGAATAACAGGAGGTCTTACTCCTGGTGAGCAGATCTTTCCACTAGTATTTCCAAAGAAAGAAAGAGCTTTGAGAGAGCAATTCCATTGTCTTACGAAAGACTTTTGTCTTTCGAAATACTGTGGTAAGTTGAAAGATGGTTGCCAGAATTGCCCTCTTAATGAATATTTTTGTCAAGAATATTTTTAATTCCAAATTTTGGCATTTTACCCCGGGGTAAATGCAGCATTACACGCTTTTACTTACCATTATTTTTCGCTTTTATGTAATCGTAAACACTGCTAGCTATCATACAGAATACAATGAAACTAAAGAAAACACTGGAAAACATTTGAAATATATGCATTACCAATTAGAGCCTGTAATAAATAATTATATAATTGATTAGCTCACTCACATGGCGAAGATGTCGATCGCTCGAAATTTAACGGGCTCTTCATATTTGCAATATTTTTCTTGCATCATCGTTGAAGTGATGCCAGCATCATAGTACTTATTCATCACGCCAGTCAAGATTTTATTACCCAATTCAGCTGAACATGAACTTGGTATACAAACACCTAATTCAAATGTCTCTGGCTTTGAATATTTATAGCTGATCCTAGCTGGACTACGTACTTGACGTGGTTTAATCTCGTCCATATATTTTTTGATTGGCACGCGTGCCAAACAATATTGACCGCGTAATACATCATCCGTACTGAATTCCCAAGAAGCAGCTAAACATTCTTCATAGGCGCCGAAGCTCAGTGCGTGACCCCACATCAAACCGACGGGTAGACGGCCCCATGTGTCGGGAACTGTAATAAAAATTGAGTTAGTTGAATTGAGTTGGCATATGTCGACAAAACATATTTTACCGTCAAAGAGAAAAAAGTTATAATTCGAATGAAATATTAAAATATTTTATCGCTATTAACAGCCTTTTAAATGGCTCTGTTTTTGCTTTCTTTCAAATAAAAGTTATTGCTCTGGCAAATTTCCACAAATCCTCTAATGCTTTTCATGATAATTTTTGCCATTTTGTAGATGCATAAGCTAGAGATAATTTAGGTAGACTGTCTGAAGTGAAGCCATTCTAATAGAATTATCCAATAAGGACTGAAAACAGTGCTTCCCTGCATGCTTCCTAGAAAGGGGTTTCCTATTTACAATTTACGCGAATGTACTTATGTAAGTATGTATTTATATTATTTAGCATTACAAATAGGATTCAATATGCATTTTATGTCTCAATAAAACTTATTTGCTCTGAACCTTAAATACTTAAATTCCTTAAAGAAGTATGATTTTTTTAAATAAAAACTGCTTTAAAAGAACTTCTTCGAAAGGCCTTCCCTATAAAAGCCTTTCTGGAAGCACTCATTTGAGTAGCGAAAGCAGAAGCCCACTCCACACTATGCCACTCTGTACAAAAACGGAAGGAGAAAGGATTCTCCGCTACTAATGACAGAAAGCTTACCCTATTTTTCAAAGCAAAAAATTAGATGGGTGTCTGCATTGATCTTCAATAAAAAACCAGGAAAATTTAAGTGTGGACCAGGACGCCACGACAATTGGTTTAAATCAGGACAAATCTTGGAAAACCATGATGTCTGGAAGCCCTAGTGTATTGGAGAAAACTATGAAGCACCAGGTCTATGGATTTGGTCTTTTTTGAACTGAGAAAGGTATGCAATAAACTTTTTAAAAAGTTTCAAGCATATATTATTTTGTATATTGTATTTTTTGTTTAAATCATTGCGTACTGTTTGTAGGTCAAAAAAAGAAAAAAATCAAAAATTTGACTTATGTGTTTTTTTACCTAAAAAACTAAAATGTATTTTTTAGTTTTTGTGACCATGACAATGGAATAATTGATGCAAGAACAGCAACAGCTTTTTAAAAAGTTCATTGCATTGAAAGACTTCCATTTTTAAAGGTAATTTTAAAGGTCAAGGTAATATTTTTATCCAGCGAGACTATTTTTTCTGTATTCTCATTGCAAACGCTTTCAAATACCGTTACATATATTTCGCTGTTTGTTCTCGTTCTTAATGCCGAATGATTAAAATGGTTCAGAGGATTTCCAACTACACTGATAATAAATATAAAATTTGCCGCTTAGACTTTGTTGTTTTTTTTTTCATTTTTCCTAACAAACAAATCGTGTTACAAAGTTCAATAACACTACTGACATTTATTTACTTTATTATTTTATTAGGTGTAATTAAAGCTCATTTTGCACTTATCAACCGAAAACCTTTTAAACTTTGCCAACTTTTATAAAAAAAATTACTCTTTTCTATGTTTATGTATGTATTTAAGTATGTTAAATTGTTATTGTTAACGAAATTATATATATTGGCAGTCCGACTTGCATGTATTTGCGATTAGATTATAATACATATCATTTAAATCATAAGTTTTTATGAGTATTTATGACTCAATTGTGATTTACTATAGTTTTACCCAAAATTTATGCGTTGCAAACTTATGACGCCGATTGTGAATTTAGGCTTCTGTTTCGTCACAAAGTTATGCAATAAATTCAAAACGGAAGAGATTTATTTACTTTATGTAGATTAACGATTACTATTATAATCGAGATATCACAAAATAGTCGAAACCTTTGGTCGGGGTTTAAGTTAAATTTATGATCACATATATACATGTCTACATACTGTGTTAAATAATAGCTTTTACGTGCACACTTTTAGTCAAATTTATGGTTTTTTTTTTGTTTCTTTGGAAGTTAATACTGGTAATTGGTAAATGACCAGAAGGATGTTGGGTAGATAAAAAAAAAACACTAACTTAACAAATGATTCTAAAAACCTAAAAAAAAATAAACAAGAATGATAAACTGCGATAACGAAAATGTAACGAACGTTTGTCCGAAAAATAGTTTTTGGGCCATAGTACGGGGAGACTCTTATTAAAGTAAAAAAGAGATTACTGAAAATCGGTATTTACCGCCAATATCTAAAAACCTAAAAAAAAATAAACAAGAATGATAAACTGCGATAACGAAAATGTAACGAACGTTTGTTCGAAAAATAGTTTTTGGGCCAGAGTACAGGGAGACTCTTATTAAAGTAATAAAGAGATCACTGAAAATCGGTATTTACCGCCAATATCGGTACGAATGGTTAACGTAAATGCAGTATAGGCAGGGGCGGCAAAATATGGGGACGGCAAAATTTGAGTTAAAAATTTTTTTTTTTCAAGTTAGCTGCACTGAAAGTAGAATTTTTGTTTTTACATTTTAAGACATTAATTTGAGATTCAATTATGCAATCAAAAAATAAGACAACGCTGTTAGGTATTTTTGATATTGTTTAAATGATAATATTTAAAAATACCAATTTAATATTTTTGAGTTTATAACTTATCAAGTGAAAAAACTTTGTGGATGATGGCTTTCTTTAAAAGTTGAAAACCTTTACTCAAGGAAAATGCCACTTTTCATCATAAATTATAATAAAAGTATAGTAAATAGCATAAATTTGAATGTTACTATTTACTGCTAATCGTTTCAAAACTGGTGTTCTTACCTCAAAATATTTTTCTTATCCGAAAAAGGGCGGCAAATTCTGAATTGCCTAGGAGTGACAAATATTCAAATCCGCTTATTGCACTTCTACAGGAAATATGTAGGTTGCAGATCGCTTTTTATATATATTTGTACAGAACTAGATTAATATTACTTTTCGAATAGGTGGCAACACTAATCAGAAATAATTTCGAACTCAAATTTTTTTTAAAACTATTTCGTTTGAACTCATATATTCTATTTAACCTGTTAAAAGTTTAGTAAATTCGAGTTTTCAAAAAGGTGGCAACCCTATTTAAAATTATATTCAAACTAAAATCTTTTTCTTCTGACATTGTGGTTCTCTTTTTAATTAACAAATTAATTAAATTGATCATGCAACTTTTAACACCTAATGATTCTAAATGCTAAAAAAAGATTTCATAACAATATTTCGTGTGTGGCAAATATTTTAATATCTCATATAACTTCTGTATAAACTAACTAAATTTGACTTTTCAAACAGGTGGCAACCCTATTCAAAATCATAACATGTACTTCAATTACTTAATTAACGTCGAATTTGATTTTTTAAATAGGTGGCAACCCTTCATTGATACCCATAATGACATTATTTATATAAAATTTTTTAAAAGGTGGCAACTCTTCGAAAAAGTTAAACCTTATCGCACATCTAATCTACACTGCAAATAAAAAATATTTCTGCCAACACTCGATTCCGCTATGTACGTTTACTTTTTTTAAATTATGGTAGATTGTCTCTAAATTTCAATTACTCGTGTCACTTGTGCATATCTATCAGAAGGATAACCCTTGCGAATTTAAATACTTTCTATCGTATTTAAATAGTACGACCTCCATTCGCTATACAATTTCACTTACACTCAATAGCCCATTCGTAATATTCGTCGAGTGCCGCCGATATACGATCGATATCCCTGAGGCATTTCGAATCGTCGTATGCTCTTAATGTGCCATTAACTACTGCAGCGCCTATGCTTGCACCATCTTTAAAAAAGAGATAAGCAAGATCATTTTTGAAGGGTGATCCTGAGGCAGCCAAAGCTGTTATTGATTGTTCAGCATTCGAATTATATAAAAATAGCGCTAATATAAGCGACAACACCGCCAGTGCATGCCGCGCTGCCATTTCGTTTGTGGCCGTAACACTTAATCGTTATGTATGACCGCACTACACTAGGATATGACCGTAGTCCCACTTGTCGCGCCAGTATATAGGACTAAACTGCAAGAAACCCATATTCGGCAGTAACATTTATAGCCATTGCTGCCACATTACTCAAGATATGGTCATATCAATCCGCGAACGAGTATACATAAGTACTCGAGGGCACACATACTCACCTACTCCATTTTCCACAAATAAATCTTATTTCTTGTTCAGATATTCTTGAATCTAAGTATATGGGTATTGATTTGCTTATATTGATAACATGCCACACATTTGATGAAGTATGTATATATGTATGTTGGTTTAATAATGAAAAGTATTGCTCGTAATCTTAAAGTAAAATTCTTAACTAATCAATCGCCAACAATAAACGCTATAATTCGTAAATCTGCCGGCTTATCGAATTTTAGATTATAAATAAAGAGGTAACGGTTGAATTGTAAAACTAAACAGAAGGCATTTTATTGTTTGTGTGACAAAAGCAAATACATTTTTCGAGATATGTATAAAATAAATTTAATTAGCGGCGGTATATCGAAATATGGTATTGACCAGAGATTGCGGTGAATGGGCGAAAAAAAGGTCATTGAAAGAGAAATTAAAGGAGAGTTTATAACAAAATTGCCATTTTTACAGACTTGTAAATAATATTCATACGGACATATGCATTTTTATATATGTATGTATGTACATACATACGTTAATACTGTACATATGTATTTTAGTAAAAAATGAAACTTTGTTCCTCAAATTTCAGTAATATCAGCTTTGGGTAGATCTACTTCGGAGCGCTGCGCATATTTGGCTAGCTGGGATCGATTAAATAACGTATACGCCCTGATGTCCACTGATATTAAGAGTGAAAATATTCATATACACATATGTATGTATGTACATACATAATCATGTATGGATTAAAAACATTGATTTTTTTGAAGTCAAACTACTTAACGCACGTTCACAATATCGTAATTAACTACTCATTTGTAATTTATAAGCAAATCATGCTGAAATCAAGTAATTTTGATTTGTAATATCTGTCAATAAATTAAATAGAAATGAGATAATTTATCATAAATCCAGAACCAAATGAAGAAAAAAAGGATGTTTCATTTATTTTAGCCCACACTGTTGAGGAAATAAAAAAAGAGTAAGTGCGCCTAGGCCACACTGGAGAAGTGAAACTTCCGTTGCATATCTATTTTGTCTCATAACTAATATACCGACATGCATATCGAGCGCTAACCGCAAAAATAACGTAAGCGACGTTTTTTTCAAAATTTTTGTTTTGATGCAGAAATGCATCTAGATGCTCTAGGAATATTTCTGCATCAAAAAGAAAATGTTGAAAAAAAAATGTCGCTTACGTTATTTTGGCGGTTAGGGCTCGATATGTATGTATGTACACACATCTGCTTTTGCTTAAGGTTGTATTTTTTGCCTTTTTTATTTTAAAATTTTTTACATTTATGTTATTCCGTTTTTCTTTATCCTCAATTTTATCCGATAAAAATATGGATAACAAAATCGATTACAAATTCGATAAAAATATCGATAACAAAATCGATAAAGAAATCGATTAATAATCCATAACAAAATCGATAAATAATCACTAACAAAATCGATAAATAGTCCTTATCTATATCCTTTCTCTATAATTACCTTTATTTGAATTTTTCTTCCTCTATCTTCATCTTTACTTTAGTCGGTATTCTCACCCTCATCTTTTTGTTTATATTTATCTTTGTTTTTGCTTTTATGTTTATCATTTTCTTCATACACATATTACCATTCACCTTTTGCCATATACTTATACACAAGTAAAGTGTTCAAATTTACCATGGTCGTAACGTCACGGTAAAGGTGGGATGTTTATGGTGAATGTGTGGACTAAAAACGAACGGTTGCGTTAAACGCCGCTGCACAGTGGTTCAAAACTGTAAGTTACCGTTCAAAATTCACTAGAGCCTTAATTTTTCACTCAATTTGATTAACCTTTTATAAATGCAAGCTTAAAAGCCGTTGAAGTTAAATTTTCTTGTATTAAATTTTTTAGTGCAAGTGCAAAGTTCTAGTTAATAAATATTTCATAATAAAACCTAGCCGCAATCGCAAGGAATATTTGAAATGTTTTTAAACAAAAATGCAACAAAATTAAGTTTTTTTTGTAGTTTTTAGACAATTTATCTGCAGTTTTATAGATCGTTTAATTCTTGTACAATATAGAGCTTTATGTGGCTAAGAGTACGTGTTGATTTTTAATAATATATAAAATAAGAATATGAACTACACAACATGCAGATGTGCTCGGAAAATTATCGAAAAAATTGGTTACACAGAGAAATAAGTACCTAATAAAATGATAAAAAACTAATAAGATATCTCTAAGACTTTTTGTAAAGAAGATATTCCTCTTGCTTCCAGGAGCCTTAAACATTTCCAGTAAGCACTAGCAGCGAGAGCGTAAACACAAAATTGAGATAAAAAAAATAAAAATAAATCAGTATATGTATGTACATATATACATACAAAAAAAATATATTAAATAAAAATAAAAAATAGAAAAGTAAACATAATAAAAAAGATAAAAAATAAAAAAATAAGAAACAAGGTCCGTTCCAAAACCAAAAAGTCGGCAGTCGTAGTCGCATCTGTTAGCTAACGGATATTGCATCATGACAATTAATGCCTTTTTTTTCAGTTCGTTATTTAATTTGATTACATCAATATATGTATGTATGTATGTATATTTTATAACCCAATAAACATTGTGGCGAACGTTCGAAAAATACCTTCGATATCCAATATGAATATCGAACTGCGTACGAACTCATAACCAATCTTAGTTTTACAACGTTCAGAGTAAATTGCAAACACACTCGAAATGGGTTCGAAAAAAAATGGAAACCATGGTAGCAAGAGAGAAAGTGAAGGCAAATGTAAGACAATCACTCTTTCACAATAAAATTTCAATTCGATAATGGGCTGGATTTCGAATTCATAATGAAGGGAAAATACATTGGATAACTAAGGTTCCATTTTGCTAGAGAATGGCCTAGTTCTCGAATCGAATACTAACCTGTTTCACATTCGTTACCGAAGTTGAGACTCGAAAAGAAGATTGGTTTTCCAAGCATTTTCGAATTGTTAACCAAGCCCAATGTTTATTGGGGATTTACGAAACAAAATATTCATTTACAACTATGTATGTATGTATGTATGTATTGGAACACTCATTCAACAATGATGTGGGAAAAGCATTTTTATTAGATTATCATCAACTTGCATACTTAGATACCATGCTATCCAAAGTCCATGGAAAAACCAAGAAAGTTATTCAGTGCAGTTAATCAGTGCTTGCACGTTTAATAAACGTCGTTTATACATACATACGAATATTGTCATTAATGTCCACTGGAACTTAAAAACAATAAAATCAAATGTTAGTATCTAGCAAAGCGAAATGTGTGCAGGTGCCGCACTATTTTTATCATTTATTATTTATTGGCCATAAAGATCTACGAAATTTATTAAATGGGCGAGTCAAGTGCTCACATATCATATTATTCCTCCGTCACAGATTAGCCAGCTCTGATTACACCGGCCAACAAAATTTTGCGACAGAGGATCATCAATTTATCCAATAAGCTTTAGTTGTTTATACATATACATACATACATACACATTTACATATTTTGGATTTATCTTTAGTATCTGTTGGACTCCTATAGTAATTCTTTGAATAAGATAAAAAGAAAGCTTAGATATTGGGTCTATAGTCCAAAGAGTAGAAAGATTAGTACCTGTTAGCATTGGGAATGGTTTTTAAAATACAAAAAAAAATGTAAATTGAGTGCGAAACGTTCTGCTAAAAAATTGTACTATTTCATAAGGAGCTCAAATGTCTTTTTAGCAAATATCCCAGACGTTCGGCCGCTCAAAAGTGATATACTTTGAATAAAAATCTTCTATTATCAGATTTAATTAGATATATGTACTTCAAAATATTAAGAATAATTTTCAAAATTAAGATAATCTGAAATGTATCAAATACCCGAATTATCTCAACTGCTTCTTCATTTAACGATTATCAATTTAACATAAAAGATCGTTTTTCAATAAACAGAGACCAATAAACATTTTTCCGAATTAAGAAATAAAATTTGTTATCACTACAAAATTTCAATGTATTTTATATTTAGGAAAAAACAACTTTTCGTAGAAATGGTATACAATTCTTTAAAATCAATATTTTCAAAATTTGGTTGGTTGGTTGGTTGATCTTCCACTCAGCAGTCGATATAAATACATACATGGAAAATTTTGAACGCATTGAGCGACCTCTAAATTTTTTTAAAATTCTGACTTTACCCTTTTGGGACCACCCTTATGTATACTTACATACCCTGTGGGAAAAATCTCTAGTTCTGAATCGGCGCGCTTCTAGTACATTTAGACCCAGTAGTGGTTCGCGATAAATCCCTTTTGCGTGCAAACAAGAGGCGAATTTAACTTTCTATAGTTCCGAACCAGTTCTAAAATCGACAGATGAAAAAAAATATCATGATTTTTCAATCTTTTCGGTTCTTCCGTGTGTACGATTTAAAATTATTTTCAAAGAAAAGTGTTTTCAATTTGAAATTAAATTTGTTTGGATGTAGCTGAGTTTGCGGAGGTACTTGCTGTTATTAGTTTTTTAAAAGTACCACATTTCGCTTACTTTGGGCTGGTGGGGATCTAGTTACTATCGGACTGGTTCGTTTTTGGCGATAAAGATCTAGTACGGAACTAGAAATTTGATTTACTAGTCCGCGATTTCCCTGCAGGGTATGTACATAAATATGTAGTATTTAAAAAGAAGCAAAAAAGGATTAAGTAAGACAGTAGAGGTCCATAGTTCAATACTATTTCCATTTTCCTGCAGGGTTAGCATACTTAAGTCTGATTGTCTAGCATTATAATATCGCCTTCTGAACTTTGTACTTCGCTCAATTTTGCTCAATTATCTATGGAATTAATATTATTAATGTGTTGAAGCGAATATTGATAAGGATTAGTTCTGTTTCTTATAAGATAATCTGCGTAAAATTGACGCATACGTTTTCGGCATATTTTTCGTTTCTTCAACATAGCGCTAATGTGTCTTTGCTTTTTCCCTTAATAAATTATTATAAACCTTTTTTAAATTCTGGTATTTTTTTATATTTTTATACAAAAATATAGTCCATATTAGTTTATTCGAATTTAATCAATAAAATACGACAATATGGCTGGTTAAAACTCATGCGTCAATTTTATGCATAATTATCTTTTACGTATCGTCGCCTGGGTATGTATATCAGAATATGATTATCTTTTCAGGGTTTAAGGTGAATTAGTCAAGAACGCAGAACTTATACTTAAACGCAGTCTGTATACGCAGAATTTTGTCGATTACTGGAGCCCTCAGTGTTGCTTACCACAGTGTTGCCACTCATCAATGCCTTTTCATAAACTTACTTTTTCAACTACAATTATTCGTGCGATAATAGATGCTAGCTAAATATAAACTACTTATTTTTCAACAAAAAATCTTATTCGATAGTAAATTTCAAATATTTTAAACGTATTTTGAATAGAAACTTATAACTTTTTTACCATCTGCAAAACAAAGTGGTAACCATCTATAGAAGGAAGAAATCAGCTGACACGGAAAAATCTAGGCTGTATTTCTTTATTCCCTGCAAAAAATTGTGCGAATAATCTCTAAAGAGAGTATTCCGAGATGTCTTTTGTTGAGCAGTCACCGGAAAGAAAGGAAAGGCCAGTTGACAGCTGTCATTTGTTTTTGACATTCAGCTATTCAGCGCCTTTGACTTCAAACTGACATACACCGCGTTGCCAATGACAGTGTAAGTTCGAAAAGAATTTTGATATTAAAAGCGAAATTCGTCAACAACGTAAACCTACCGGTACGTAAACCCGAGTCAGCTGACACGATTTGTCTTACCAGAACGCCATGTAAATGATAACCCAACACTCCAGAATTTGTCTGTAGTAATAGCCGGTAGAGCAGAAATCTGCGGAATTTAGGGCTGCGTTTCTTTATACATTCCGGATAATCTCATTTCACAGCCAGAATAAACAGAATGCGTTTGAAATATACGTTAACATATCATCAGGAACGTTCTAAAGAATAAGTAAACGAAAAAGTTTATTCCAAACGTTCAGAATGAACCCTGCAAAAAATGGGACTAATCCGGGATGACTCCGGGAGCAATCGCAAAGGAGCATGCGACCAATACCACTTTTGATCTCTTTATATGGAATGAACTGTTCGCTTTTGTTCGAGCATGTCCTATGAAGAGACTAATAGTTCACCTTTATATTCGAACGGGTATAAAAAGCGACTAGTCACTTTTAAAAAATAAAAATAAAAATTTGCGCCAGCTGAGATTCGAACCGGGGTGCTCAGGCTTGTTAGGCGCATACTCTCTCTGTGTGCCAACACCGCACATGAAATTTCATTGACTAAGTGCGTACATATCATTAAATCGTTAATAGTACCCGTTAGAGATGAGTTGGGGACTAATTTATCTCCAATTATACCCATAAGGGATGAGTCGAGACTAATTGACCTCCATTAGTACCCGTATAAGACTAGTTGCGACTAATTAGTGCCGAATTTCACCCGATTGAGAGTA
>NW_016166196.1:24691-25026 GCF_001687245.7 Rhagoletis zephyria | reverse complement strand
TTTAACCATCCATGGGGCTCTCATACCAATATAGTCTGAATTGGTATTTGTGTAACATATTTGTAGTGAGGAACCGTTAGGTATCTCATCTATACGTACAATTACATATGTATGCATATTTTTTTATAAATAAAAATTGAAGTTCCTTTCTCGGTATAATTTCGAAAGCTACTAAATTTTAAATTCGCTATAAATTTTGGTGGTGGACTGCAAAATCGTCATTCGCATAAATATTGGTAACAATCCATGCATGAAAAAATTTCGACAACTGGATGAAGATGAAGATGAAGATGAAGATGAAGAAGAAGATGAAGATGAAGATGAAGATGAAGATG
>NW_016166196.1:13008-21228 GCF_001687245.7 Rhagoletis zephyria | reverse complement strand
GATGAAGATGAAGATGAAGATGAAGATGAAGATGAAGATGAAGATGAAGATGAAGATGAAGATGAAGATAAAGATGAAGACGCTGATAAGCATAAACAAAAACATAAACATAAATAGAGACAAAGATAGAGAGGAAGAAAGTGATAGGGATAAAAAAGGAGATACAACTGAGGAATGTGCAATGTTATGTTATGGTGTGTTATGCTACATACGTTATGTTATTTAGTCTTATATTATGGTATGTTATGTTATGCTATGAAATATTATGATATGCTAAGTACTAAGTTAAACTCCCCTCCACTTAAACCTTTCCAACTAATGTTATTTTACCTCAACTCAACTCACTTACACTATACTTAATTTTAGCGGTTGTATTTCAGCCGCTGGGCGAACACTAGTGTTATAAAAACCGCAAGTGTCAGAATTCAAAAAAAGGTGTCACGCCACTTTGACTCTTCATAACTTCTTTTCCACTGCAAGCATATACATACTTCTAACGCATTCGATTCTCCTCCCCAAATACTACCAGGTCATTATAAACTCAAACATGAGCGATCAACGCGCCAAGTTTTGCAACGTAAAAATAAAAAAATAATAAGATACATATATATATATATAAATATTAATAAATTTCCCAATTTTATTTCTGAATTACATGCATGTTTGGCTAAAAAGTATGTACGGTGGCACTCCTATTGCATTTACATAATCTACACNAATCTACAGAGCATATGTATGTAACCTGATTTTTGTTAATAAACTAGCGAAAATTATGTGTCCGAATAAAATCTGGCGAGTCATGCGAAAGTTCGAACTAATTGAGAATTGCCCATACACTTTTTCTTGAAGTATTTGAAGACAATAAAAAAACATGTGTTTCGCGACTTTGACTTTGCAAAGATTTCCAGCTCAAATACTATGGCAATGTCGCAATTTTGTCGCAAGAAGGTCTCCATAAAAAAGTAATCAGCTGTGTAGCAAGGTGGCAAATTTTGCGAC
This sequence comes from Rhagoletis zephyria, assembly GCF_001687245.7. NCBI lineage: Eukaryota > Metazoa > Arthropoda > Insecta > Diptera > Tephritidae > Rhagoletis > Rhagoletis zephyria. The sequence continues at coordinate 20,229 of NW_016166196.1, read as the reverse complement.
ATTTGGAACAACTTTGCGAAGTTTCATGCATCCTACTACTTTCTTCTGAACCAGTAGGTATATAGAAATGGGAGATATATCTGTGGTCATAAGCAGGGCTGGCCGCAGGATTCATTCGTAACAACCAAGAACATCTTTGTTTTATTTAGAGTATTTAGCATATTGTGTTTAATTGTGAATATAGTTTAGCAAAACTCAAAGAAAAGTCACATGCAATTCACCGAGGTATAGATAAAACTTATTTTAATACCGAGTCAACATTAGGTTTGTTCCACACGAACCCGCGAATTCCCGCGGGTGCCCACAACAGCCCAGAACGCGTTCCTCACGCTAGAAAAATTGGTAATAAAGAGCGAATACCTTCCACTTTTGGATCGTAAATGTCTTCTTCTTCGTGCCTGAAACAGCACGGACTTTTTTTCCGGACATAATGTGCAAGAAGTCAAATTGAAATTTTGTAAAATACAAAAAATGGAAAATAGCACTACGTTTCAGAAATGTAGGTATTTGATAATTTTATTAGCCATATAAGATAAATACGCATAAAATCCTAGTTTATATCTGATTTGTTGATTCCGGGCACGAAATGTGTTTGTTTGCGTTCCTCACGCTCTGGGAACTTTCGGCACGTATTTTTGACACTTATGAGAGAGTACCTTATTTTTACACTCAAATTACCGGAGAAGCCCGGAAAGCGTGTGGAACAAAGCTATTAACATCCAGATTGCGATGAATATTGAGAAAAGCTAGCCAAATGTGTGCTTGTAATCTGTAGAAAAACCGGAAATCTGAATTTTTGCTAATTTTTAATGGATAACACAGCCCAACAAAGATAGAAAAATATTTTGGCACGGCAAACGTTAAAGCATTTTTGATAGACTTTTTTTGTTCTGATTACGAATCCGTAAGCATAAAGTTTCCATCAGCTCCAGATTTTAAAAAAAACGAGGTCAAACTGTCAAAAAATCGCGTTTTGCAATATTTTAGAAGCTCCTGCAAGGAAACCAAACGAGGGCTTATATGGAATACCTTCTATCTGAAATTTTCACAAAAACTACTTTGTGACGTTAAAACCTATCTTAGACCTATCCGACGTTTCCACGATTCATAATTCGCTCTCTAAGTAATTCGCCAAGTAATTCCTGAATTACCCTGTTTCCACGGCACATTCGTAATTCGTTTGGCAGCTTTACTTATTGTTCTTCGCTATTTATTATTATTTTTATTTACTGCAATATCGAAGATGAAGAAACAATTTTAGTTATCATCAAACATCTTAATATAAATACAATATTTTATTAATTACGGCAATAATTCGTCTTTGTTTTTTATTATTTTGTTTTGGCTGTAAAATTTCGATATATTTCCGATAAATATTAGAGAAGACACCGATTCGTTCGTCATGAGGTTATTCGCTCTCAAAATTTTGTATGGCGGATTCGAACCCTTCGGCTGAACCCTCCACGAGGGTGCCGACCGGTAATGGGCACTACAGTTTAGGTTCTGTACGATGTCAGAATGGTGTCCAGCTAAGATCAGATATCAGTGCTATGTGCCTAAGCTCCTCAATAGCTTAGTTATATGGAAATGGTTTTTGATCATGGCCTATGGAGGTAACAGAGGAGCAAACCTCTTATTAGTGGAGGCCAGGGAAAACCGGTCTCCAACCGTTTCTCGGCTGGAGCTGCGACGTCAGCTCCGCCTAGGGAATTTAGACCCCAAAACATACACACCTCAACCCAAGGGCGGAGTGCAGCACCTCCTTCAAGGTTAAACCGGCAGGATGCTGCTGATATACCCAGCAGCTCAAAGAAGGTTGCAACACAGGTCAGGGGCCGGCTAAACATGTCCGCCCCTCAAAGCAGGCCCACTAAGAGAAAAAGGCGGCCATTAGGGTCGTTAATAGGATAGGGGACTTGCCGACAGAACAGCTGATGGAGGAACAACTTAAGCCGTTGGACTGGGCGAGGGGAGTGGTAGCCAGCTCGGGAAAACCGGCAGGCACTGCTCCAAAGAGGCAACGATCTGCCGAACTTGCAGGGGGAAAACCCTGGACCTCCTCTTCTCTGCCATGATTCCGGTTGGTATCAAGGTAGGGCAAAGCTCATCGCTTGCGAGGGCCATAGGTCAGCCCAGCTCTACAGATTGGCTGTTAGCAAGGTAGGTGAGCTTTGGCCAGGAGCCAAACTCGAGGCAGTCAGCAAGGAAGATATTCCTAGCAGACCTAGGGCTCGGGTTTGGATTTCAGCTAAACCGGCCGAGCCTGAAAAATAGAGCGGATCTTTAGATCCTGCAATAAGGACCTGCCAACACACAATTGGAAGGTGGGGAAGATCGAAGAGCCGATAGAGAATAGAACGCAGGTGTTGCTGATCCTCAACGCCGAATCGCTCGCGCCATTGGTGCAGAAGAATTAGATAGTCAGATTCGGGTTTGTTGACGCAACCGTTCGAATCTACCACAGCCACGAGCCGGGCTTGGACCTAAATGAGGAAAGCGACAAGTCCGGCATGCGCAGTGGTGGTGAAGAAGGGTTGCCCAGCGGCCAATGATGGCGATTTGGTAGCGGCAAGCATAGAGCTGGATAAAACCAGCTTCTGGGTAGCCTCTACCTACATGGCCCACGATAAGGACGCACCACCAGAGGAGGTTCGGACATTGGGCAACGAAGCAGCCTATAAGAAAAAACAACTGGTTGTCTCCTGCGATGCTAATGCTCACAATTCGATGTGGGGGAGCACGGACACGAACGCTAGAGATGAGTCGATACTAGACTTCATTCTAGGAAATAAACTTAGTGTCTTGAATTTAGGCTCAGAGCCGACCTTTATAACAAAGAGTAGAGAGGAAGTTTTGGATATAACCCTGACTTCGGACACGTTTGCCCATAAAATCAAGAGATGGAGAGTACTTAGTGAAAAGTCTTACTCTGACCATTGTAATATTCAATTCGAAGTAGATCTCAAGACCCCCCAAGTTAGCGAGTTCTTAAATGTGCGAAGTACCGACTGGGGGGTGTACAACAAAAAACTGAGGACTTTATTGCCAAAGATACCTCCCCGGGACCCCGCCACGCAGGTGGGATTGGACGCGTTGGTTAATCAGGTCACTAAATCCATGAATAGTTCTTTGTCAGCCGGATGCCCGGTTGTTAGATACAGGGGGAAGAACAAACAACCTTGGTGTTCAAAACAACTATCCTCGTTACGTGAATCCAATAGGACAACGTTCAATAAGGCCAAAGCCACGAGATCAACAGAGGACTGAGAATCCTATAAGGCTGATTTGAAAATATTCAAAAAAGCAGTTAGAACTGCGAAACGTAAATCATGGCAGAGTTATTGCAAGGGGATTGAGGAAACCACGGAAGCGTCCAGACTAAGAAGAATTCTTGCAAAGTCGCCATGCAACCTTGGGTATCTCAAGGGTCAAGGTAACTCATGGACTACGATGAGCGAGTAATTTTTATGTCTCCTCCTGGACACACACTTCCCCGGTAGCAAGCCGGTGGAACTTAACGACCCCACAAATGACGGGGGTCTATCTGATCTCGGAAATCGACGGATCACTAAGGCGAAATTCGAATGGGCTATTAAGACTTTCGGTCCTTACAAGTCACCGGGACTTGACACCCGGTAGATCTGCAGCAATCACGGGGTATTATCTCCCCATTCATTGCGTCTATTATAAGAAGCTGTCTTAACGTGGGCTATATTCCGATAGGCTGGAGAGAGACAAAAGTCTCCTTCATACCCAAGGCAGGTAAGTCCTCTCACATTAACCCCCAAGGACTGCAGACCCATCAGTCTTACGTCTTTTTTGCTCAAAATTTTAGGGAGGATAGTCGATGATTATGTACGGGGCGTGATACCAACAAGTAGGCTCGCTCCAGCGCAGCATGCCTATACGAAAGGAAAATCTACGGAAACCGCTCGTCGGGTTGGTGGAAAAAAGTTTATCAGCTAAAGAGTATACTCTGGGCGCCTTCAACAGCATTAAGGCAAGCGCCATAACTTAGAAGAGCTTGGAGTTGACCACAAAGTAGCGGCGCTGATTGAGTCTATACTTGTCAGCAGCAGAAGATAACCGCTAAGCTTGGCAACACCACAATAAGCATAGAGGTCTGTAGAGGCACCCCTCAGGGAGGGGTTCTCTCCCCTCTTCTCTGGAATTTGGCAGTAAACTCTCTGCTGAGGTCACTAATGAGGGGGGATTGCCACGTCACTGCATACACTGACGACCTGGCAATTGCCATTAAAGGCAAATACTCAAATACTGAATACTCGTCTGGTGGCCAGCAACTCAAAAGCCAAATTACTTAAAACTATTGAGCAAAGTCCAAAGAACAGCGCTTTTATGCATTTCAGGTGCCTTAAGGACCACCCCAAACAAAGCGCTAGAGGTGGTAGCCAATCTGCTCGCGCTTCTGCTCTCAGACTAAAAAGCATGGTGCTATGGAAAAATCGGCGGTTCGGTCACGCCTCTATACTTCACACTCTGGGTAGTCACGAACAAGAAGTGGACTACTCCGCTCCTAAACCAACCTTCGATAGGCTCTTCAAGACGAGCATCCCGTCAAGAATAGAATGGCAAACACCAAGACCATGGAGAAGGTGGGAACTGAATTTTTATACGGATGGATCCAAGCTATACAACAGGGTTGGCTACGGAGTTTTCTCCAAGGTACTAGGACTAGAATTATTCGTCCGAATTCCGGACCACTGCCGTGTTTATCAGGCAGAAGTTTTAGCTATAAAGGAGGTGGCAATGTACTTTAGTACGCATGTCGTGACTAGGACTACCATTAATATTTTCTCGGACAGCCAGGCGGCCATTAAATCAATGAACATGGTAATGCTGAGATCAAAGGTTGCGCTGGAATATCTCGCAGTTCTAAACGATATCAGCGCCGTGTTCAAGGGCAGCCTCATTTGGGTTCCGGGACATAGAGATATTGAAGGAAATTGCACGGCCGAGGAGCTAGCCAGAAAAGGTACCAATCTCCCCCTATGTGAAAACAGAGGCACAATTGGGATACCCATGACAACCTGCAAATTAGAACTTCGAAATAGCATGATTCAAGAGGCAAACAGGTCATGGCTAGAGGAGGGCACTTGCAGAACATCTAGGCTAGTTTGGCCACAAATAGATAAGAAAAGACGAAGGAGTTGCTCAGCCTCTCAAGAGAGGATATTGCAAGGGTCATGGCTTGTGTTACCGGTCATTGGCTATTTGGTAGGCACTCTTCGAGACTAGGAATATTCTCCCACGATTATTGTAGAAGTTGCAGGGATAAGGAAGAGGAAGAAAACGTAGAGCACTTCTTCTGTAGCTGCCCAGCTGTAGCCAGGAGGAGAGCAGACTTTTTAGGTAGGCCCTTCTTTAGTTCTCTTACGGAATTATATAAAGCCAATCCTACGCTTTATAAGAGCTTCGAAATGGTTCTCTGAAGATTAGGCACAGAGGTTCCCGTGTTCTGCAGTGGTACCACAATTGACCTACAAAAGGTCTAAGTGAGATGGTTGTTGTTGTTGTTGTTATTGTAGCTGTTACCAAGCCCCGATCGGGTCGGTTCAGCCGTCAACGTTGTCGTCCGTTTCAGCTAAGGTGAGGCCCAGGAAGTGTGCGACTTCAACAAGGTCTGTCCACAAGCACAGGGGCGTCAGCTTGGTGGTGTTCGCAGGGCATGTGAAGAGGTGCCGAGAGTCATGTGGCAATTGTCCACATGCCGGGCGTTGGTTGGGCACATCCTCATTAATTCTGCTCAGGTATGAGTTAAGCCTGCTGCAATAGCCAGAGCAAAGTTGGGCTATTGTGGTGCGGGCCTCCCGAGGCAGACAAGGTTCTGTCCCGTCCACGTCCGGTGGTTGTGTGCCCAGAACGGCATTCACCGGGCAGAGTCTACATAACTCGAGACTGATTCCCTGTGAATGCAAGCAGCTGTTTGCTGGGATGATCACCTTTGTGGCTTCCCACAAGGAACTGCTTGCAGAGCATTGTGTTATGCTCCTTGACTGGGAGCATCTAGGCCTCGTAGTGTAGGTGGTGTTGGGGCGTCATCAGGCGGGATCCGGTCGCTGTTCGTAGTGCCGTATTTTGGCAGGTCTGTAGCTTCATCCACTGCGTCCTGCTAGTCCCAGGCGGTTTAGAACCGGCCGGTCAATTGCCTTGTATGTTGCCAACAACGTTTCTTTATCTTTGCCCCAAGTGCTGCCGGCCAGCGACATGAGGACATTGTTTCGGATCTATACTTTACTGGCAATTGCAACTGTATGCGCCGGGAAGGAGAGCAGACTGTCGAAGGTAACTCCGAGGAATTTCGGGTTATTCACCGTCGGTATTGTTACGACATCAACGTGAATACATAGTTGCAGTCTAACCTCCTTCGTCCAGGTGGTGAATAGGGTTGCCGAGGATTTCGCAGGGGATAGGGCAAGGCTCCTTGCAGTGAAGAAGTGAGAAAATTCGGCGATAACCGCTTACTTTCGAGCACAAGTCATCAATTCCATTCCCAGACGCCATGCTCGAACAATCGTCAGCATAAGAGACAATATTGACATCCTCTGGTGGTTGAGGAAGCTTAGAAATGTAATAATTAAACTGTAGTGGGGACAGGACACCACTCAGTGGTACCCCCTGTTTAATTTTACGTGGCTTGCTGGTTTTGTCTCTGAGAATTACTGACGAATGTCGACCACTTAGGTAATTCGCCGACCACCGTTTGAGTCCCTGTGTGAGAGAGGAGGCCTCTATGTCTTCTAGCAGCGTTGAATGACTGACAGCGTCGAACGCCTTGGACAGGTCCAACGCTACTAGAATAGTTCTCTCACAGGGGCGGTTTCGGTTAAGGCCACGAGTTCTCTGAGTGTTTATGGCGTTAAGTGCTCTTGTTGTACTATGCACTTTACGGAACCCATGCTGATGCTTCGCTGGGGTTAGGTGGTTCGTGAAATACGGAAGTAGCAAGGCCTCTAGTGTCTTCGCTACCGGGGAAAGGAGGGTTATCGCGCGATAAGACTCTCCTTTGTTGGCTGGTTTCCCCGGTTTCTGGTCACTGGGTGTTTGGCTTTATCCACCGGAGGATGCAGAATGAACTGCCGATTAAAATAGTTCGCGCATCGCTCCGGGTCCGACGAAGCGTGGTCACGAAAGTCTATTTCGACTCTGTCGTCACGCTTCGTCGGGTTGGACAACGAACTCACGGTTGACCAAAGCTTACTC